>NC_056747.1:723360474-723517974 GCF_019279795.1 Protopterus annectens
GGGAAGTAGATCGTTCCTAAATACATTTTAGTGAACGTAATGTAGACAGCAGTCAAGAAACAGAGTTGAAATTAACCCATTTCAGGTTCTGCTGCCTTATTTACGCTCTGATATCAGTTGAATAGCACCCTTGTTCAGTGCTACTATAGCTCTAGACACAATGTTGACAACATAGAGTGCTTAACAATTAAGCACCCTTCTAAGCATTATTAAAGTCAGCTCACATGCTATAGTAGCACTGAATCCAGGGTGTCATTTAACTGATATTTGAGCATAATAGCGGTGCTCCATGCACTGCATGTCTTATCCATATTTGGACTTTGTTATGCAAAACAATGGTGACAAATTTTTAGCTTACTTTTTTGCATTGACTAGGTTAATCCCAGTAGGGCTATAGCCATTTTTACACAAAACCCAAGGTAGTATTTAAATAAACAAAGGAAACTTTGCCAGGACACTGAGGACATTTCCCAAACTCTTTTTAAGTGCCTTGGAATGTTTAACATCAGCCTAAAATACTACTGACTGAAGCAGATGGCACCTCAGTTTTAATGTCTCCTACAAAGGACGGCACCTTAGGTAATTAGTACCTTAGAAATGCTGACTAGTTTCAACACTGATACATGAATCAAAACACTTTGCAAACGTAGTAGTGAAAAGAAATCTTTCTTAATGGACTTCTGAACAGAGGCCACTGTGAGATTGTTGTACTATGCTGATTGACTTCTGTCCCATTCCCTAGATTTCCCATTTTAAAACATACTTTCTCCTACCCATAAAAGTTTCCATTCATTTTAAGACTCCAGACAGGACGCTATTGTTACAGGTGTGATGAGGAAGTTGATCCCACTGTTTATTCTCAATGAATAACACTGCTTAAGCCTTGTATTACAAAGGTTTGGTTGTTGCAGCCTAATCACTTTATACTTCAAGTTTTATATGTTACATGTTTTAAACCATTATCTGAATATGACAGTGTTTCCAGTTGCAGTATGGCTACCAGTTTTTTTTTTTGCGTGCGTGTGTGTGTGTGTGTGTGTGTGTGTGTGTGTGTGTGTGTGTGTGCGTGTGTGCGTGTGTGCTTGTGTGCGTGTGTGCGTGTGTGTGTGTGTGTGTGTGTGTGTGTGTGTGTGTGTGTGTGTGTGTGTGTGTGTGTGTGTGTGTGTGCGTGCGTGCGTGTGTGTGTGTGTGTGCTTTGCAGTGGTGAGTTATGCCCAATTGGTATGCTTTGGTGGTATAATGATGATGATAATAATACCCATTTGTTAACCAGGTAGTTCCACTGAGCACACAATCCTTTTCAGGGGCTGCCCTGTAGCAACATCTGTTTTAGATCACAAAGTAGGCAAATGAGGGCTGAGAGAATCAAATCCTGTGCCACAGAAAGTACAGCCCCAAATCCTGTGCCACAGGAAGTACAGCCCTAAATCCTGTGCCACAGAAAGTACAGCCCCAAATCCTGTGCCACAGAAAGTACAGCCCCAAATCCTGTGCCACAGAAAGTACAGCCCCAAATCCTGTGCCACAGAAAGTACAGCCCCAAATCCTGTGCCACAGAAAGTACAGCCCCAAATCCTGTGCCACAGGAAGTACAGCCCCAAATCCTGTGCCACAGGAACTACAGTTCAGCTATAACCCTATGCACCAACTGGCAAACCAGATGGTAGAATAGTCCATTGTGTCTATAATATCTTGTGGAGGTCTTTCTGCCTCCACAGGTTACTGCAGCTGCTTTGGAGAACTTTAGATGTCCTTCTATTCAATGTTGCAGTGTTCTTTACATATGGGAAGTCCTTCGCCCAAGTGAGCCGATGTCTGGCCAGCATGCAACAGCTAGCTTTTAGCTACTGCAAGGTACGTAGAATGTTGCATGCATGTACTGACAATGTCAGCCATAAAAGGATGTCTGCACGCACAATCCTCAGAACTCTAATGCCCCAGAAGGAGCACCAGACCCAAGGAAAGATAAAATACCATCCAAGGAAAGAAACGGGATATAGAGCGGAAGGAGGGAGGGAGGGACAGAATACTGCAAAATAGAATCAAAGGACATCTATGGTTATGGTAAGATGTTACACAACTAATCTGTCCTTCTATTCACTGTTGCAGTATTCTTTACATATGCAAGAATGCCAAAGCTTAATAGGATGCCTGGGAGGAGGAGGAAGGAGCAGAGGCACTTTGAACAGAATAGCTTTCCACAAATCTATGGAGAATAGCTCTAGCAAACCCTGCTCTAGATCTAGAAATGGTGTCCAACTTGTAATGTTTGGTGAAAGTATGCACAGAAGACCATGTAGCTGTCTCTAAAGTAGAGTTAATATCCAGGCCTTTAAGGAATTCACTTGAGGAAGCCAAATACCTCGTGGACTGAGCCTTAGCAGGAGCAGAAAGAGTCTTACTGTGGAAGTCATAACAAAACAAATTTGCTTTAGAAATCCAAGAAGAAATTGTCTGATTAGAGACCTGCAAACCCAGAGCCCTGTGATAGAAAGAAACAAGTAGCTGATCAGATTTTCCTAATCTTATCCAAATAAAAAGATGAATATATTTTAAAGATAGATTGCAGTATTTGCAAAAAGTTTAACCCTTGTGCTCTTGCTGATAGGAAAAAGAAATTAATATTAAAGGGTTTGCTGCCCACCTCTTTTTCTGAAGCCATCACTGGAGCTCAATCTCCCAAACAGAAAGCTTAAAGACCCATTCAAGAGGTGTAAACATTCAGAGTCTTCTGCCTCTTCCTTGTCGGAACCTCCTAATAAAGTACAAAAATCTGATCCAAAAATTAAGATACGACCTTCTTCAGATCTGACCAAATCTACTTTGGATCCTATTGTCTTGAATCCAAAGCCCTCTACCCACGACCACATACTCCATCAATTTGGACCTAGTTCTGTCCAGAGTACCTTCCTCTTTTGTGGAAAGGCACTCTAAATCTCCATCTTGTCATTTCTCCAGGAGCCTCACTGAAGCAGATGTTGAGCGAATGATGAGGAAATTCCTCACAGTATAAATTCAGACTGGAGTTCTCATGGCACATACCCCTTTGGGTCAGGAAGACCAATCATCCACTACTCCATCCATTACAGCTCCTTCTGTAATCCAGCCTGTTGCTTTAGAGTCCTTGGATCCAAGTGTTCCGGATATGTCTGATTTGGATTTGAAGAAAGCCCTTTCTTTGGATCCAAAGATTGCTCTGAATTTCTCAGAGCCAGATGACTGTAGGAGCCAAAGCATCCCTGTTGGGCCCAGAAGATTGGAGTCAACTCTGAGGTTTTCGGAGCCATCTCTTCCTTTGGAGCCTCAACATTGAACAGCTTGGCTCTGACTTCTACTTTGGATGGGTTGTTTTCAGATTGGAGGGAGGTGATGAGCCAGAAACTTGCTTTCTCAGCTTCCTTGTCTTCCTTCTCTCTGAAGTGATCTGCTTTTGAGGTTGTGAAGAGTATGTTCTCACCTCTGGCAGGACAGACGAGTCCTACCCCCCTTGGATCCACCCTGTATTTTTCAGATGACTTTGCGTTTTGAGCCTCAACATTCTGCCCCACAGGGACAGCCAGCTCAGATCTTCCTGACTACCCAGGAGAGTATCCTAATCTCTTTTAATATTTCACTGGACCATCCCACCGAGAAAGTCCCCCATCCCACCGAGAAAGTCCCTAGGAAGAGAAAGTGCAAAAGGAGGCGTGGACTTTTTGCAAGTCTATCACTGAAGATACAGATTTCAAAGAAGGAGAGGGGTCACCAAAATCACCACCCAATGACGTCTTATTTGGAGACATTCTTGAGATCCTTAAGCAGAAGGGTGGCTGGTATTCCCAAGACCCTTCTCCAGGGGAAATCAGTATTTTTGGAGGCCTTTGGGAGCTGACTCGTCTACCTCCTGGGGTACTCCACCCACTGATAAGCTCATTGATTTGGTCTATAGGCAGGCATGGAAGGAACCTGATTCAGTTGTGCCAATCCACAAGAGACCAGACCAGATTCTAGCACAACCAGTAGGAAGAGTATTTTGAGGGTAAAGGGGTGCCAGGAGATGCCATGGTCACTTTCATGCTCCTAACAGAAAGTCTAGGGCGATTGACAGATTTGGGGAAACATGTTTATGCTTCAGTGAATTTTGCACTCAGATCACTGCACTGTCTGGCACATTTTTTGAGGCTTCAAAGGAGATCTGATTAAAGAGCTATCAAAATCTCTTTCTGGAACCAAAACTGCTGAGGCTCAATCTTCGGTAGTTTCTCAGTTGGTTACCCTACAAGTTATATCTAATTTGTCCATGAGGCTTATTAAACACACTGCAGGAGGCACCTCAAGGCCCGTGGTTTCAGGGATTTCCATCAGGAGGTATGCCTGGATGTGACTGTGTGATTTTGTGGAGACCTTTAAGTCCTTGTTTTTCAGTGCTGCTTTTGATGGCACATCTTTGTTTGGCCCCACAATAAAAAACACACTCTCGAGGTGTGAGAAAAATGGAAAGATGGTCTTTACAGTGGGTGTGTGTTTTTTGCCCCCTCAAATGAGCTTTTCCAGGAATCAATGGGAAGGTCGAAAAATGTGGTTGAGAAAGTCCCAGGGTCCTTTCCAGGATGCATTTGGAGATAGTTTCCCTAGAGGCAGAGGGGGCAGCTAAAATGGACAGCAAAGTCCCCATGGCAGAGGAGGCCAATAAAACCAGGGGTTCTAGAGATTCCTCTTCTGACACACTCCTGAAAGGAGGCCCGATTGCCCACTTCTGGAGGCATTTGGGAGTTTCTTATCTCTGCACCAGAGAAGCTGGCTGTAACAAAAGACAATTGGGTGCAGAGAATTTTTTCCAGAGTTTATATAATTTTCTTTGTCCCCAATTCCTCCATTAAGAAAATTTCCCAACCTTCCAGCCAATCAGAGGAAAGCAGCAGTTCTAAAAATCCAGAAGCTGCTACGAAAAAGTCATCCAAGAGGTCCCACCAGACCAAACAGAATCCAGAACTTGCTCAAGATTCGTTAGTGTCGAAGAAAACAGGGTACTGGAGACCAATTTTGGATCTCAGTGTATTGAACAACTCAGTTCATCACACAAAGTTCCTGATGGTTACAGTTCTGTCCATTGTGCCCTTTCTGGGCAAGAACGACTGGATGTGCTTGATAGACCTTCAGGATATGTATTATCACATAAAAATGAACAGCAATCCAGAAGGTAATTGCACTTCAGGCTGGAAGCCAGTTGCTATCAGTTCAGAGCACTGCCCTTTGGCCTCACCACAGCCCCCAGGGTGCTCACCAAATGTATGGCAGTGGTAGCAACTCACTTGAGAGTGCAGGGATTCAGAGTGCTTCCATATCTAGATGACTGGCTCATTACTGCCCTGAACAGGCATCGACTGACAGAAGCATTGGATCAGGTGCTGTTGACTTGTTGTAATTTATGGTTATTCCAAGAAGTAAACAAGTGTCACAACCTACCCAAACATTAGAATTTATAGGGGCTGTGTTCAACATGGTATTTATGATAGCTTCTCTTCTTCTTTCAGGAGTACAAATAAGGATGCAGGTCAGGAAAATAATTTGCAGTACCAGAATTTCAGCCCAATTGATTCTGCAAGACCTGGGGTCAATGTCAGCAGCAATAATTTTAGTTCCTTTAGCAAGATTCCACTTGAGAATTCTACAGTGGATGCTAGCAATACAGTGGTCAGTGCTTTCTCAACCTACGTCAGTGAAGATGAGAATAACTCGAGTATGCAAAAGATATTTTTGTTGGTGGATGCAGTCACACAACAGATATTACAAGGCTGTCCTTTCATCCTTTCTCAGCTCAAGGCTACAGTGACCATGGACGTTTTCCAGATTGGGTGGGGGGAAGCATTTCCTAGAGAAAACAGTCCAAGGCACTTTGTCCCCTGAAGAGACCAACTTGCATATCAGTGTTCTGGAGATGAGAGTGGTGCTCTTAGCGTTGCAGGCATTCCAGGACTCTCTTCCTCTTGGGACAGTTGTAGTTCAGACAACATGTCAGTAGTTTGGTACAGCAACAAACAAGGAGGAATCCGATCTTATCCTTTGTGTCAAGAAGTCCTCAGAGTGTATGTAGCAATGGGCAATATTTTCCAATCACTTTCTAGCAGCAACACATATTCTGGGGAAATCCAATGTGATAGCAGACAAAACTGAGCAGGTCCATCTTACTACCTCATGAGTGGTCTCTCAACAAAGTGACAGATATGATTTTCAGTCAGTGGGACCAGCCTTGCTGCCATCTTTTTACCTCTCCCCTAAATAAGTGCAGCAGCTTGTTTGCCCATATCCCCTCACTGGGGGAATCACCCAGCACCAAGGGATGCTTTACTCCATGATCTGGCTCACATCCAGTCTTCTGTATGCTTACTCCAAATTCCTGCAGAAAGCAGCCCAGTTGAAGAGCAGAGTCATCATTACTGGCCTCTACAGATTTGGTTTCCTTCCTTTGTCTTCACCTACAGTATCCACCTTGGACTCTGGATCTAACTGCAGACCTTCTCTCCCACCCAACAGGCATGGTTCACTCAAATATCTCAAAGCTCAAACTGACAGCATGGTTTCTCTAGTTCCTTTAATAATCAGACAACCAATGCCATCTTCCCCTGACCATTCAATACTTTTATCTTCCTATAAACCTTCTTCTAGAAAACTCTACAGGATTAAATGGAAACCGTTCATTTGTTGGGCAGAGCAAAATCAAATTGACCCCTTCTCAGCTCCAGTTCAATTGGTGCTTGCATTTTTGGCGAGTCTATTTAATGGAGGTGCTGGCTCATCAACTGTAAAAGTCCAGCTAGCAGGAATCTCTAACTTTCATGTTGGATTTCAAAAATTCTTCACTGGCTTCCTCTAAGCTGTGCAAAGCCTTTTTGAAAGGCACACACCTGCTAAGACTTCCTTATAAAGACCCTGCTCCACCATGGGATTTAAATTTCATACTGAAAGCCTTAATTCACTCTCCCTTTGAACTGGCAACTAAATGTGATCTTAAATTCCTGACCTGGAAAACTATCTTTCTAGTTGCAATTGCATCTGTTAGAAGAATTTCAGAACTTTAAGCATTATCTTCTAAGCCTCCATGTTTGAGTTTTCATAAGGATAGTGTCACGTTGCATACCACTGCTTCCTTTTTTCCTTCGTAACGTGGTGACAGAATCCAACATCAGCCAATCCTTTGACTTGCCAGTGTTCTTTCCTAAATTTGTAAATAAAGGTGAATATATGTTGCATTTATTGGATGTCCGTCGACAATTATGTTTCTACCTACACAGAACAGAAGAAATTAAAAAGACAGATCAGCTATTTATCTCCTTTGCACATACTAAGTTAGTGAGTCATTTACAAAGGTAACTCTAGCTAGATGGTTGACAGATTGCATGTCATTTGTCTATAACAAGTTGAATCTCCCCTTACCAAAACCTTTAAAGGCTCATTCAACCAAATCTATGGCAACTTCTCCTGTGTTCCAGTCTAGAGCTTCCATGGATGATATATGTGCGGCTACAACTTGGTGAAATATTTTATCACTCATTACAAAGTAGATGTCCTTCCATTCACTACTTCAGTATTCTTAACGCATAGGATATAGCCCACAAAGTGACCTGATGTCTGGCCAGTATACCAAAGCCTTTAGGTTGCCCTAGGGTACACCGTGCATCACTAGTATGGTCCCCGCATAGCATAGGACATAAACAGGATGTCTTGACATACCCCCCTCAGAACTTCTTTGCCACCAGTCCAAATGCCATCCTTTGATCATTGGTCTAATCACCTGAGTCATTGTTGTGTTGCACTGGTGTACCTTGGATCAGATAAGTGCCTCATTGGGGTGTTTTTCTTTGTTTTGCTTGCTTTGTTTATATTTGTGGTTAATGTCATCCAGAAGGGGAAAATGCAATTGTGGGAGACAAATTCCCCATAAGGATCTCCACGAGTAGTGTTTGTTTTGCTTGGGGCTGCTCACGACCTTACATCTTGCAGTATTTGTCATGCCTTTGTCCCTGAAACACGCAGAGGTCACATTTCCTCCCTCATAATTTATCTTGAGAATCAGCATCTTAAACACTTGGCTCAGGGGGTCGAAGTACAGCTGCCAATGAAGACGAAGGCCAAGACTGCTAGGCTGGATTCTTTGGCTGTGCCTCCCTTATCGAACATCTCTCGAAGCTGATGAAGGCCCAAAAGATCACCCAGTTCCAGAGTTAGATTCCTCTGTTGTGTCTGGTTCAGAGACTGGTATGGATTCGGCTGCTGGCATGTTCTCTGAGGTCTTGCAGGCGTCTTTCACAGATGTCCAGGGGAACCACAGCTTGTGATTACAGAAGGGCTTAGGGGTATTCTGCAGATCTTAGTGAGAGAGGAAGTGCCGACTACGATTGTGGAGTGCAGGCCTATGCCTAGACCTGCTAACTTTCATAAGGCAGACATCCATTTAAAAAAGAAACAAAAAACGCACCATTTATTTCCTGCTTCCAAAGACTGTCAGAGTGATTGGCATAATTTTTCTCAAGGCCTGTTTAAGGCCCTTATGGTTCTGAAACCACCTCGGGGGGGGGGGTCTCTGTTCCAGCTCCTCCTTAGTCCTCTAACCCTTTTGGATGTTAGGATTCCTCGGATGAAGTGGTAGATTCTGATGAGGACTCCTTGGCCTACTCCACACAGATTCATTCTCATTTAGACTAAGGCTCTCAGGAGGAGGAGTCCACCAGTCCAGACTCCTGCTGAAGAGATCTCTTTTGGGGATACCATTGTAAGGATGATGGAGTATTTCAAATGGGATTGCTCTCAGGTGTCATATGTGCATAAGTGATTCTATACGAGTTCCTTCAGATGGAATTACTTAAATCCTCTACAGTACCTCCTGTTTTGTCTGCCTTTTTGGATGCCTTTTCCTCTGCTTCATAGGCTTCAGATTCCTAACCTCCTGCCCCTAAGAAACCCGACAGTTTGTATAAAGTGCCAGAGGACTGCAAACATTTATACAAGTGCCCTTCTGTTGATACCTCTGTGGCCTCTGATAAGCTTTCCAAAGTACTGCCTTCCACTGAGTGTCTTCTCTGCAAAGGCTGGGCAAGAAGGTATACACCTCTGCTAAACTTGCCTTCAGAGCTATTAATTGTCAGACTCACATGACCAAGTATGTCTTGGCCCTGCTTTCCCAGACTTGCTAACTTTTAGCTGACCTTCCTGATTCTGAGGTTAAGACTTCTGCCTTGTCTCTGGGTGCTTCCTCTCCAGTAGCTAGACACTCCATTAAGTGCAGTTATGATGTAGCAGATGCTTTTTCCAGAGCAGCAGCTTCTGGTTCTTACTGAGGAGATATTCCTGGCTACGCCTTCAACCTTTGACTGATGACATTAAGGTGAAGCTGATGGGTGCCCCTCTGGATAATAAGAGCTTGTTTGGTACTGCTGCTTCAGATTTTAAGTCCCTACAGGAAAAAGAAAAGGTAAGAAATTGCAGAATCTGAAACATATTTTTGTTTCTCCTGTTCCTAAGTTTCAAAGGAATTATCCTACTAAGTCTGCCTTTGTTCATAGGCAGTCTTGACCACTGCAAAAAAGTAAGAGAGGAGGCAAAAGAGTTCCTCCAGGTAAGCCCACTCAGAGTACTACCATTCAGAAGCAGCCCTTTCCTGACAAAATAGGGCCTGTGTGAATACCACTGTCTTACCAGTCACATTCCTCTTTCTCTTTGTCTATGTCTTTTCATCTTTGGTCACACATCACCCAAGACTCTTGGGACCTCGCCATCATTCACCTAGGCTACTTCATTCATGGTTTGGAAATCTCTTCCTCCCTTCATGGGCATTCCTCAACCTTTTCAAGACCAGTTGCATCTCTTTCCAGAGGTTATTCAGGAACTTCAGGCTTAAGACACCATTCAAGAAGTCCCTGCTGCCTAATGAGGGAAGGGATTTTACTCCAGAATGTTTCTGGTTCCAAGAAGAGAAGACTCTTGGAGACCCATTCTGGACCTCTCTCACCTAAACACCTTCCTGAATGTGCCTGCTTTTCAAAAGTTTTCATTTCAAACCTTGTTTCCTCTCCTTCTACCTCAGGTCTTCTTTGTTTCTCTGGATATCAAGGGTGCTTACCTCCACATTCCTATTCACCCCCTTATCAGGAAGTGTTTACGTTTTTCTGTTCCTTCCTTGCATTTTCAGTTATCTGCTTTGCATTTTGGCCTTTCTGCTGCCCCAAGGGTATTGACCAAATGCCTAGCACCTGTGATTGTTTTTTTGCAGACTTCAGGGAATTCATGTCTTCCCCTATCTGGATGACCTCCTGTTCCAGGTATCTTCACCAGAGGTTTTTGTTGCAAAATCTCCACTTTGCCATTTCTCTTCTACATGGCCTGGGGTTCACTATAAATTTCAAAATCTTCTCTGATTCCTTTTCAGGACCAAGTGTTCCTGAAGTGCAAGATACAGACTGTACCTATGCTGGCATTCCTTACTCTTGCAAAGGTACAGACGCTCATTGTTTACTTCCAGAGTCATCTTCTCCTGCCCTCTGTTATGGTCAGGGAGTATTTGAGAGTTCTGGGGTTTATGGCAATCACCATTCCCATGCTCTTGTCTAGGCAAACGTCACATGAGGAAGGTCCAGGGGTTCATTAAATCAGTGTGGCAACAGCATGCGTGCCCTCTAAATTTTCTAGTCCCTCTTCATCCCTGCCTAAAGAAGAAATTGCAGTGGTGGATTCAGCATCTTCCACTAAATCTAGGCCTTCCTATTCATCTACCTCTCCCAGTTCAGGAGCCTCAGATGTGGGATGGGGTGCAGCTCTCGGCTTTCTCAAGGTTCTGGGCATTTGGTCTCCTCTTCAACAGAAGGAGCACATCAACATCAGAGAGATGAAGGCATTGCTAATGGCTGTGCAAACTTCAGACATCAGCACAGTCCTTTGGTATGTGAACAAGTGTGTGTGTGTGTGTGTGTGGGGGGGGGGAGTCCTACCTCATTCGCCACTTGGCACTGCTGGTTTGGGATCTTACGGTGAAACATCAGCTGACCCTTCATGCAGTGTTCATTCTTTCAGCTCAAAATTCATTGGCACACACTCTTGAGCAGGTCCTTGATTTAATCCCACAAATGGATGCTTCACAGGGGATGTGTTTCTGGATGTTGTCCACCAGTGGAGTACTACTCAAGTATATCTTATATCTGTCTGCCTCAATCATGAACCAACATCTTCCACAGTTTTGCGCCAGAGTCCCAAGTCCTGTGGTGTGGAAGGTGGGTGCACTCTGATTCTAATGGAATGGGATGTTTCTGTATGCCTTTCCTCCCCTTCCTTTTATTCCAAAAGTCCTGTCCAAGATTCAACAGGATCCAAAAATTTTGCTGGTGACTCCCTTTTGGCCATGGCAGTACTGGCTCCATCTTCTTCACTTAGCCAAGGGGCATCATCACAAGTTACCTGACAGGGTGGACCTACTCACACAAGACAAGGTATCTCTCATCCACCTTCACTTGGCTACTCTTCAGCTGACTCTGTGGGTGATAGGATTTTGATTCCACTTGACACCTTTTTTTCTGAGGACATGCTTAGCATCCTGCAGGAGGCCAGGAAGCCCAGTACCAGGAAATCCTACTTATCCGTATAGAATAAGTTTTCTATTTGGTGTCATTCAAGAAACCTAGATCCAGTTACTGTGGATATTCCTTTGGTTTTGTCTTATTTGTGTTAATTGCTCAATGCTGATTTAGCCTAATCTTCAGTTAAGGCTTATTTATCAGCTGTTTCTGCTGGTCTGCCTTTATCTCCTCCTTTAGCTTTTACATTGGAGCTAAACAGTTACTTAAAGGCATCCTTCATATGAGCCCCCTTAGGTAGCTTGTTCCCCCTCCATGGGATCTTAATTTTGTCTTGGATAAATTGACTCGGGCTCCATTTGAGCCTGCTGCCTCAGCTTCCTTGCAACACTGTTCGTCTTTTGGTCATCACTTCTGCCAGATGAGTGTCTGAGCTTCAGGCTGTTATGGTTTTCCTCCCTTTTTTATTTTTCATAAGGACAGTGTGTCCCTGCATACTAATCCTTCTTTTAAGCCTAAGGTGGAGAATGAGTTGTCCTTGAATCAGTCTGTTCAATTGCCTACCTTTTGCTTCTCCACAGTCTTCTAGTGAGAGGGTTCTTCACACCATAAATGTGCATAGACGACTCAAATTGTACTTGGATAAGACTATTAGAAAGTCTGATCAGCTTTTTGTTTCTTTTCACCTTAGGTCTTTAGGAGTAGCTGTTTCCAAGCAGACCACATCTTCTTGGATTTCTAAAGCTATTTCTTTTTGTTATGTTTATCATGGTGAAGCCTTCCTCATTCTGTTGAGGCTCATTCCACCAGAGCTGTTCTTTCCTCTGATGTTTTTTCAATGGGTTAGACACTAACTCCATCCTTGAAACAGCTGCTTGGACTTCAGTGCATACTTTCACCAAACATTACAAGCTGGATGCAATATCTAGAGCTATGGCTGGTTTTGCAAGGGTCATTTTGCATGAGTTCATTGAGAGCTCTGCTGATCCTTCCTTCTCCCTGGATGCTTCCTAAGCTTTGGCACTCTCCCATGTGTTGATAATACTGTAGCAGTGAATGGAAGGGCATGGTACAGTTGTGTAAAATCTTACCATAATGGCAGATGTCCTTCTCTTCACTGTTGCAGTATTCACTCCCATCCTCTGCCCCCCCTCCCCCGGTACTTTTCTTTCTTCTGTATGTATTGCTCACATCTTCTTTCCTTGGACTGGCATTCCTGTTGGGGCTCTCACTTCTGAGGAGGGTACATCTGGATATCCCTTTTATGCCCTATGCTATGCGAGGAGCATACTAGTGGTGTACATTGCACCCTAAGGAAATCTAAAGGCTTTGGTATACTGGTCGGACGTTGGATCATCTTGCTGGCTATATCCCATGTGTTAAGAATACTGCAGCAGTCAACAGAAGGACATCTACGGGCATCTACTGTTATGATAGGATTTTACACATCTGCACTGTCTACTCTTGAGGGGAAGAGCAGCCTTTGGCTCTCAGCCATACTCAGGAATATCCTTCCTTAGAGTCCACCCAGGATTTTAGGTAACTGGGACTCTGTCCCAACAGTTGAGGAATGAATGAAAATTGACAACATCAGATAAAGAAGCTATGTACCCACCATAACATTCCATCTGTGTTGTCGTTTTCATTCTTACTCAATTCCCCACCCACCAGCCTCCATCCTGTTTAATAACTGGCTTCTGGAGGGGGTGAGAGGCTTCAAGGACATGACTGTCCTTTGTGTTGCGCTCCAGGTATGTCTTCCTATCAAGCAGCAAACAAGATCTGAGGAGTGTCAGGGATTGGTGCATTATGGGTAGGGAAGGAGTTCAAGAGCTTGTGGAAGCCATGAGCTAGTGTAATGGCCAAGTCAGATCCGAAGATCAGATCTGAACCCATTAGTTGTGGAAGAATGAAAATGGACAACATAGTTGGGACATTATGGCGAGTATATAACTTCTTTTTTGTTAGTAATATAAAGCTTAAATCAAAACATTCCCTGCCAACTTTTACCAAGTTAAAGCAGTGTTGTCATTTAACTTTCACTGTATATGAGCTACTGTTTTTAAAATTTGAAGCTTGCTAATTTGGAGACTTTTATACTTTAGAGTACTTATGTGTGAGGCCAGTGTACTGCTTTGCTGATAATACTGTGTTCTTCCATGTGAGAATGGAAAGAGACAGAGAGTGATGTCTTACAGTATTAAGTTACTGCAGGGTACCATTTTACAGTAGACCTGCTTAATGGATGTTTGCATACAAATATGCCTGGGTGAACATAAGATTTACCCCAGGGTTGTCATGCACAACCTTGCCCAATTTCAGAAGTGAGCACTATTAAGTACTTGAAAAGGGTGGCAAGAACTTAAGTGTGTCTATTTAGTGGTGCGTGTGGCTATGCATGTTGTCCCCATGACTGCTGATCTATAATTGTACTATGTTCATAAGAATGGGGAAGAACATTACTAGAGTGAAACTTTGATTAGAATTGAATAAAAAGAAGAAGACCTAAAAATAAGATACAATGTTTCTATGGCAAGTAAGCCACTGCTTGGCTGCATTTCCTAACCAGACAGTTATTTTAAGAGTATGGATTTTGACACTTGGAATATGAAATATTTTAGGATCCAAGTAATTTTTGTGTTTTACCTTCTTTTTCAGACTTTTTTTTTCATAAGGGTAAGCATCTGCATGCTAATGTGAGAGACAGCTTTTTGCATTTGTCAGAATTTTCTCCTACCCATTGCAGTGCCAAGGGCAGCTCCAAGTCAAATAGGGCAAGTAGGATTTGTGGTATGCATCAGAATCGGTTCAAGGTAACCGGAATTCAGTAGCCAGTGTTGCGGAAAGGATTACAGTTTCTGCACTAACTTTATTTTACAACATTGTTTCTGTTGAAAGTAAGGATAACCTCTGTTTTGTGAATGAGATTGAAATGGTGTTAGAAAATTAATGTAAAAGGCACAGTATTCACATATTCACAATGATAACAGACTAACAAAGTTCATCTGTTTATAAGAAAACCTTTGTCATGCCTACAAATCAACTCTGAAAAGGCTGGCCAGTATTTAAAAGCAGTTTTTTTTCAACAAGTGTTAAATACAATTCATGCTGGGATAAAAAAATCTGGTTCAGCACCGTGGAGAGCTGTGAAGTCACATGTTAAAAATCTGATGGTTTTTGTTGTGCTACCACAACCTGTTGGCATTTTGAGAAAATGCAAAACTGTTAACATATTTTACAGTTCGTTTTCACGTAAGTTTGTTCATTTTCATTTAATTCAGTGACACTCCTATTGATAAGAAAATATTACAGATAGGGGATATCATTACAAGCATTTTAGTATCCACATCATCTTTGTGAACATTTCATGTTAAAACATTTTTTATAACACCATTACTTTATCTTTAGAAACAAATTCTTACTTTTTCAAAACATGGAGACTTGTACAAGCCAGTTTAACATCATATTTATGTATAGCAATTAGGACATAAATTGGGAGTGGTGTACCTTCTTCAGAATTACTAATACAATTCTCTTGAAAACTATGAATAAAATTATCTTAAGCAAAATGCTGCTTTTAATGTGCAGATCTCATGCATTTCAGAAGCACATGCATTACATTTCGTCAGACCACTAGACATACCTACTGCCAAAAGTAGCAGTAAAGAAAATACTATGTATATCTGTGAGATATCACCATTATAAACACCTATCTTCCCAATCTCAGTATAAAGGCACACTTGTGTTTGGCCTCTTATGTGTGGGGTAACTGTGCTACTGGCTTCTCCTTTTTGTTACCCCTTTCATCTCCAGGGAAAGTTAATGTTGGCTCCAGACACTTCATAGGTACCATTGGAGTTTTCTCATGTACATTTTGGTCAAGGGACCATCAGAACAGTGGAAACGGTGAATCCTAGTGCCCTTAGATACTTCTTAGCTATAACCATTGTTTCTCAAGTCAACTGATGAAGTATTGTGGCAGAGATTCCACCTTGTCTGGTTGGAGGTGGGCTCCCTAATTGTGGAGTCTGGTAAGGACCCGAGGAACACCACTTTCTCAGAAAGGATGAGATTTGACTTTGGGATGATGTAGGAAAACCCTAGGTTTTAAAACTAGTTCAAGATGAATTGCAGGGACCTTGCATCTCCTCTTGGGATAGAGCCTGAATGAGGCACATGTCCAGGTAGGAGTAAATGCTAATGCCCTTGGTTGTTTAGTAAGCAGTTACTAGGGTCAGGTACATTGTAAAAGTTCTGGATACAGTCCAAAGGGGAAGGAGGCAAGCTGACAGTAGGAGCCACCTGCTTCAAATGTGAGGGAGCACACATGGTATGGTCCTTGTGGATGGTTATATGACAATAGGCATTCTTGACATCAAAGGTAACCATCGGGGCTTGTGGGAATAGGAGTAGTACAAAGCCTTGCAGTGTCATCATTTTCAGTTTGGAAATTTTCAGAATAGCTATTTGGCCTTAACTTCCAGATGGGCTTCCATGGTCCCTACTTTCTGGACACAAGTAGTAGCCTTGAGTAGATCCCCATGTTCTGGTCATGTTTTATACAGGATCTGTGACTTGTAATTGTAAACTTTCTTATAAGATGAGGGAACCAGATGCACTTCACTTACAAGACAGGAAGCAATTATGTATTCCATCTAATGACTTAATACTGTTCCAACTCTTATTGCATTCATTAAAATGTTTCTTTGGAAATGAAGTGTAAACTAATTTGCTATGCCAGTAATGAACTGTACTGACCTGAGCTTCCAAAATTATTTTTTCCTAAATGAAAATTCCATACTGTGATATATCTATAGTTGTGTTACTGCCAATGTGTATGTAAACGTATATGTAAATAGTTCTACATTATGTTGTATTGGCTTCCTATTGAAATGGCAGCACTTGAAATGCCGAGTTTTGGCAAGACAAAAAAAAAGACTGAAAACCCAGGAAAAGAGCAAATCTTGAAGATCACTCTTCTCCATTAAACTTCTTTTTTGCAGTGGGGCAGGCATCCCTGCACCCCCCCCCCCGATGTGGGAGGGAAGCCTCCCACCAACCCCAAACTTGTAAACACCAACTCCAAGATCGCTATACCTCAGAGAAAAGAGAATATTCCAAGAAATGGTCATCTCACACTTGGTATACAAGTCTGTTTTTCAGCCATTCTGTCCCCATGTTTGGGACTCACTTTAGTGGGTCCCAACATTTCACATGGTTACCGTTGTATGTTTAGTTGTATTGTCCGTCTTCTCTGGCATGGGACATGACTGACAAAGGTTCTTGGAACCAGTTTACCCACCCTTTCAACAAATGTTGCATAAATACATAAATAAGTAAAATTATTATTGGTGGAATGCATGACATTGTTGGTTTCTGCAGAACTGTAGTGTGCAATCTTGAGATATTAACTGTAGCATCCGGATTTCCTTTGTGATGTTTTCCCATTTTCTAACTTACTGGTTTATCCTTTGTCCCACTGGTGGGTTGGACAAGTAGGGGGACAAGGCTGTAGTGGGTGATTTTGGGGAAGGAGTCGTTCCTTTTAGTCATGGCAGCTCTATAGGGGGTACAGAGTCCCCTGGGGAACTTATGTTTCCCCTTCTGATCTCCGTATTTTATTGTTCTGGTCCTTACTATTGGCTTGATTAACTTTTCCTTGTGATAGTAGGGCCCAGACTTGGATAATTATTGTAATAATTCGGTATAGTAGAGTGAAAAAGCTATTTCAATAATTTCATAGCCTTCCCCTTTCCTTTATTTTTTGGATACTTCATCAGTGGGGTTTCCAAATAGCAGCCACTTATCCAGGAGAGAAATAAAGAGTTGTATATTGACTTCCTTTGACACAGGTTAGAGCCTCACCCAGACATGTTTACCGTTTATTTACCCCATAGCTGCCACCTTAGATGCTGCATCTGTGGTATTACAACCATGCTTGATGGTGTGCTTACCCACCTGACTGTCTGTATGGGTGAGGTCTAGTAATGTTGCTCTCAGATCTCTGTCAGGCAGCTCCCCCATTGTTTCCTTCAACTGGTCTAGGAGAGCGGATTGAAATCGGTCATTTGTGTCTGACAGTTAATGGTTGTAAAGGTCAGAGTGGCAGCTGTGTAGAGTCTCTTTTGAAATCAGTTTGGTACTCTGCTTTACATGTCCTTGGGAAAAGTATTGAAAGCAGGCAGCATTTTGACCCTTTCTCTGGATCCATACACACCACTTTTGGAGCTGCCACAGAATATTTGTAAATGAGCTTTTGGGACTGGGCAGGGAATGGGAGTTTGGCTCCTTGCATGCATCTAAGAATGCATCCGATAAAGTTTCCAAAACTGGAAGAATTGCCACAGGATTGGGAGCATCCAGAGACAGTAAATCTAAATACCTTCTCTGAGTATCTGATACCTGTATGGCTTCCATTTAAAGTGATACTTAATTCTACAAAGAGCACTTGTAGCTCAGATTTCCTCTGTGGATGAAGCATAGATCTGGTATTATCCATGTCTGTCATACCCATGGAATGTGGGAAATTTGAGAAAAATAGTCCATTTCTTTCTTAGTCTGTGAGAAGTCACTATCCCTGTCTGGGGAGGATTTCTTCTTAATCTTGACAGAGGAGACTCGAGACTGTCAGGGTTGGACTGAACTTGGCTGCAAGTTCTGCTGTATTTGAAGGAAGTCATCAGCCAAGGATATTTATTCCTGGGTACAGCCTGTGATGGGAAGGAAGGGTAGGTAGGGACCTGCCCATTGCCTGAGGTAACTGCAAGGAGAAGAGTGAGCTCTGTGTCTGAATGTCTGAGCCCTCTTAAGTGAGGGCGTTACCTTAGGAGTGGGAGGCTGAGGTCAGGATTCCCACCACTCTGTGCTCTGACTCTGGATATCCTCCTTGTCTAAAATAATGGGTACACTGGCTGACCCTTCTGAGATGACAATGCACAATTTAGATGCAGACATTCCTATCCAAATCTGTGTTGGACTCTCTGCTCTATATAATGAACCCTGATCCACAGAGGCTTCAACAGAGGCCTTGGATATCTTGAGATTGAAGAGCTAGAGGCTTTGAAGGCACCTAATCAGTGCCCACATCCTCAAGACAAGCAGGGTTGTCAGATGTCATTATCACACCACAATGGTCCCTGACTGCCTTTTCTTTGGATTACTTTTCTAGTCACAAGCCTTGAGATTCTTCTGATTTAAACAGTTTTACAGGGAATGCTGCCTTCTGTTGAGAGGTTTTGGTATAAATTCTTGAAATATCCTACAACTTCAGTGTCATGCTGTGGACCTAAACAGAAAACACGTGAGGATTAATATTCTTTGTATAGCATTTTTCTGCTGCAAGAGCACATATATTCTTTATTTAGAGATGGACATGCCCAGACTGTCTAACCAAGAATATGCCCCCTCTAAGCTGCACAGCGTTAAGTACTACTAACAAAATACTGTTAGGAATAAGAAAAACATTTTCCCAGCAGGATACTACACCACCACAATACAGACAGATAGAAATGATACCAATACTGTATGAGGTGCCAAGCAAGATGTGAAATGGTGCAGTTAGATTCCAGCATTATACAAGGAATGTCATGTTGTCCAGAAGCGGTATATATTTGCCTAGCCTGGAGGAGGAAGGTGTTGAACTTTGGAAGGCAGGACGAACTGAGTGATTGAATTCCTAAAGCAAGGATTTCTACAAAAGTGATCTGTGTTAGTGTGTGTGTATTGGGAGGTAGGGAATACACACACACACACAAACCCACACATGCATATCAATATATAAATTACACAAATGCACGTGTGAGAGAGGGGAGAGAAGTAGAGTAACATGGAAACAAATGTACTAGATTCCATACTTGGGCGGTTACATTTGAGTAGTAATATTCGCACCTACATTGTGTTGCCTATATTTGCTGAACAGAAGTGTTTATATTTGGCAGTATTCTATCTTTGTGTGAGAAATGAAGTTGCACTATCTGTCTCTTGTTAAGACACCCACACTTGAGCAGTATGAGTGATGGAAAAGCTCAGCTTGAGTACTTTGGCATGTGCTTAAGTATTCATTATGGCAGATAGTGACAGTCTGTAAATGCTGGTAATCATGTCTAAGGTAATTATATGTACATTTATTAGATAGTAAGCAAAGGAAAAAAAATGCTGAGAAATACCTGGGAGCTATGCTCATACAGAACAAGTTTGAGAAAGAGAGAGAGAATGCTCAGTTATTTCTTTTCAGTATTTATATTCAGGTGAATGTTTTAAAAATGTAATGTAACTGTGTATTTTAAAGACTTGCATGCTACTGAAGTCCTTCGAATGAGCCTCTATTAAGATTACTCACACATCCATCCCAAAGACAGTGGCTGTATTTGTTACATATTTCGTCATCTTACAGTGCGTATAATTTTGTCTGTTCTTGTATATTGCCAGACTGTAGTAGTGCTGAACTTAATTCAGGTGTTTTTCTACTCGTACTATAGCATGAAGTACAGTGTGTGCAGCATAGTCTTAGCAGTTCACTGTGAATATGCTTCAGTTACCTCCATCTCCTTTGTCCTTTAAGCAGATGTCACACATTTTCCCATCCCTTTCTGATTGACAAAAGTAGCACCCAGGTCAAGGAGATTAACTTGGTTAACTAGAGCTGTAGTCAAGACCCCCTTCTGTACAATGAAGCCAGCAATTCATTAATAGTTTTTGGGATACATAACCCACCCACCAACACACATACAAACAAACACACACACACACACACAGACACACAGACACACAGACACACACACACAGACACTGAAAGGAATGTCACTGAGTCAAATATAAATATTTCAGAAACACTAATCGTGAGTCAAGGACTTGGAATTACATTATATTTGCTGAGGGCAGAAGGAAACAATAAGTCTTGTTAGCTGCCTCACCAGTCTACCTCTGATCCTTCCCTCCCACCTGTTCCATGCCATCTTGAATACTGCTGTGGAATCCTTCATCACCCATTCCAGTAGTCTTTTCCAAGAATCCACAACCTTCTCTGTGAAAAAGTAGTTTGAGACCCAGGCAATATTTAATCCCCACAATTTAAATTGTGTTCTTTCTGTTCGTAATTACCCCCTGGACTGTCCTTGTCATAATTTTCTGCAACCCCTTGCAAACCCCCGTTTCTTTTGGGTTTAGGTGACAAGCACTTTAGTTGCTCTAGCCTGTGGTTGTATTTCTTCCTTTTTGCTCCACAGATCTTTCTGATAACATTCCCCTGAATTCTAGCAACCTGATATAAATCACCTACTGAAAAATGATACATTGGCAAGCTTCAAATCCCCATTAAACCCAGCTGACTTTACTGAATATACAGAAATGTACACCATCAGACAATACCAACATGTAAACAGCTACATAGATGCAGCTGTACCCTGTAGGAACAAGTGCAGGGCAAACCCCAGAAACAAACCCACTTGCTAGAGCCACAATATCAGCAAGTTTTACATTAAAAGAAAAATAATTTTTGACAAAACATGAGAAAAGTTAATTACCAGAACATTAGAGCCCTTGTCACTGAAATAAACAAGCAATTCCAAAGACATGCATCTGGAGCATTTCTCCCCTGGCCTCCGCTGAAAACAGGCTCTGTGGAACCTAGTCGGACTTTCCCGGTCAACAAATGATAAATAAATAAAAAAATAAAATAAAAATTCAGGGGCTTAATAAAATCCACCAAAGCCAAGTCTGAGGCTAAAATAGCTACTCAAGCCAAAGTCGAGGCTTTTTTTAGTTATGTTTATAATCTCAAAAGCACAATGTAGCAATGGGCTGAGCTGATTGTGAATGATATTACTTACACTGAGACAGAAAATACAGCAAAGCTACTGGCTGATGAATTTAGCTTTAACTGTACCGCTGTTTCCCCTCCATGTATCCCTTGAGATATAGCTAAAACAGTCTCGCCTTCAGCTGTCACACAAGTCCAAGTCTCCTAAAAGTGCTGTAGAAAGCTAAAAATACTGCATCATCGATGGGTCCTGACAATATCCCTGGATGCATCTTAAACAACATGAAGCACAATTTAGCCACACCCCTAACAACACTGTTTCAATCACAGCCTCCATACAAGTTTTGTACCAAGCGAATTGAGAGCAGCTACAGTCATTCCCCTGCATAAGGGAGGGCCTTCTACAGACACAGTCAATTACATAGCCATATGTCTGCCAGCCTTGTATGGAAAGCCAGAAAAACTGATCATGGAACTAATCAATCAGGGCATAGGGAACGCTCAAACACTGGATCAGTCTCAATTTGCATTTAGGAACCCAGAAAGTAAATAACAAAGCTTGTTCACCACCCAGACCTCGAAGAAGAGCTATTGCCACAAAAATGCTCAGCCACTGTAAACCACCCCTCCACAAGGGCTTACATTACTTCCAGACCCAATATATGTAGAGGGATGAAAGAGCTCAGATTAAACATATTTTGTTTTAATTTTCATTGATAGTTACTTGTTTTATACAGTATTCCATTACTTGGTAAGATCTGTTGCAATGCTGGTCACAGTGGTTATCTGATGGTATTTTAAGTTTTGTGGTTAAGCCATGTTGTTCATTTCAAACAAACTGGTTCTGGAAGTAACATAAGCCCTTGTGGAGCAGTGGTTTACAGCGGCTGAGCATTTTTGTGGCAAGCTTTCCTTTTCGAGGTTTGGGAGGTGTACAAGCTTTATCAGTTTGGATTCATCAGGTGTAGGTCATGCTTAATCAACCTGGTGGACATTTTTTGAAAAGGTCACCAAAACAACGGAAGAAGTCAAAGTAGTGCACACTCCATACCTACAGACTCAGGTTATTACAAAACCCATAAGTCTGACCAGCAATTTTCCTGTTACTAAGCAAAATAATACTTTTTATTATACCCATGTGTTGGAGGTCAGAATACAAATAGCCCCAACATACTCCTTGGTTTCCATATTAATTATTTTAAATTAGCAAAATACGTTATCAAATACCTTAATGCTGCTAACAAACAAGGCATTCTGAGGAAATCCCTACCATGTGAGTTGTGGGCACCAGTGAAGACAGAGAAACTGATGGCATTTTTTTCCTTCCATAAAAAATAGTTTTGGGTATGATCTGTGTGACTTGATAAAGCATATGCATGTCTAATATCCTCCAGTAGCATGTTAGTCATTGTTGTTATACTGGTCCTTGAATAAGACGATAGATGTATGTATTTTGTAGAAGTCATGGATGATAGCTTTTTTTTCCCCTTTGGAGTTGTTTTATTTACACTTTCAAGTAGTAATTGTAATGGCCAGCCTGTACTGTGGTATTGATATCCTTTTTCTGCTGTCTTTGTGGATAGTTCTAGATCTAGAAGAACACTAATTACATTTTTACATACCTGCAACCATCAAGAGTGCTTGCAGGTACTTTGCTAGAGTTTGTTATGCTTTCGATGGAAGAGTTGCACCCTATATCAAGATTCCAGCATTTTTTAATTCATTTGTTCATTTATTCTTTCCACCTCTTTTATAGCCCCTACTGCTCAAATAAATGTTAACTGTCTCCATGGCACTGGTCAGCAAACATAATATGTATGCAGTGCTATAGCTGACCAACTTCTACCCAGTAATTACAGAAATAGGATTCATAGCTTTATACTTGCTTAATCTCTGTTTTGCTTTCACTTCCCACTGTGAAAAGATTTAAGGATGTAAATTAAATGTAGAACTGCACCAAGACAGCTGTTTGGTTTTCAGCTGAGGCCATGTCCAAGCCATCAGCGTGACCATTGATTGGTCTGCGTGCTGCATTTTATTTTCTGTCAACCCATTCTGGCCTCCCATCAAAATAATATAAACCCAGTCAGAAAAATGGATTTTCTAACTCGAATAAATAAAACAAATCCTTTCATTTTTGTTTTTACACAATTTATTGCTGTAAAGGCTGATCTTCTAAACACCAGAATAAAGTAAAATATTCACCAAGGCACCAAAGTGCACTTCAAACAGAATCCGCAGGTACCACCAAGGATCGACTACCAGCAGTTTTCTTTGAAAACACAACTTTAATGAAAATGAACAAAAAACACACACACTCCTATCTCTGAATGTTTGTGTCTTTCGGCTTTTCCCGGTTAGGGCTCGCCACAGCAGAACTCCAATACGCTAATGATTGGTAGTTGATTTTTACATGCCGAGTTACCAGCCCTGACGCACAACCTTCTATGAAGGTACGCCCATTCACGCATGTCTCCACGCAGAAGACGCTCTAGCTGTGAATCGAACCGGACAGCGTCTTAGTGTGAGGCGACAATGCTACCGCAGCACCACCACCACGGTTCATTCACACCTATCTCTGAATGAGAAGTAAATATACCACCATTAAAAACCATGTTATCTAAAATACTTCTGTCTAAAGATTCATGTTTTATGTTAAATCCTTCATAAATTAATATAAAATCATGTACTTTAAAACTTTTAAGACTTATTTAATTATTTAACTTATTTACATTTCAGGTAACATGGTTTTTAATGGTGGTATATGTACTTCTCATTCAGAGAAGGTTGTATATGCACACAGTCACTTTATATTTATTGCATTCTGTATTAATTGCTAATTAACATTCTTATTTTATTGGGTAATTAACTCAATTGTCCAAGTAGAGGGAATATAAAAGGAATGCTTCCAAGTCTGTCCGCATCTAATGAAGTAAGTTGCAAACGAAAACGTAGTAGATAGGAGACGTTAATGACTGGAGTGTATGTGGTTTTTGTTCATTTTCATTACAGCTGTGTTTTTAATGAAAACTGCTGGTATTCGATCCTTGGTGGTACCTGTGGATTCTGATCTCCTATACACTTCAATAATAGGATTAGCACTGGACAGACAGTTGTTTGGAAGGCAGCCTTTTGGAGTGTTGTGTAGTTTAGCTGTCTAAACACCTTAATGACCAACAAAAGTGTAGACGAAATATATATAATTGCTCATAGCCTTTTTATTGCAGCATCTCTCATTCATTTTGTCTGTAGCTATTTCAGGTTTTATTTCTGTTACATTGAAGACATCCACATTTTTAGTGCTGGAGAGGAGTTAACATGCCAAAAAATTACATAGGTGTACTGTACACGTTAGGGTTTTTACCACATGCATGTTTGGCTACCTACAGACATTGATATGTTCTTCAGTGTTTGACCTAGAAGTCTTCAGCATTGCTGATGTGTATATTTGTGAATTTTGTGTGGATTTTACACATACATTTGGTTCTACTTTTTGGTGTTTGTTATGCTAGAAAGTCCCAAGGTTTTACAACAAAACAAGGTATTTTGTACAACACACTCTATCATTACTGTATAACACTCAGTGCATTTTTACAGATTCCTTGTGGTTAAGTGCATTATTCAAGATACCATATGCAGAATTAAGTGATATGGGGAATGTCACATTTTTTAAATTCTGTTTGCAGTGCAACTGTGAAGCTCCATCCTTTCTGCCACTAGTCTGTGTTTTCTAAGGTTTCTCAAATGTGAGTCAGGACTTTGCCAGTACAGTACAGTACAGACTGTACCTATGACAGCTGTGATAACACGAGTCTAATCATGGAGTGCTGCGGAACAAAATGACATCTTCAGCTGAAAGGAGACCAACAACTGGCAGGTGATTCACTCAGAATTGTAGCCGCATACTATGAATCAGCTAACAGTTTGGTTTGTGATATGTTGTGCTGGCCTTTAATCTCCGGGGGTTTTATGAATCAGCAGCAGGAAGTTCTCTTCCTTCATTTATCATCTGCCAGCATTTTTGCCTCCAGTGCAGACAGAAGGAAATCGCTTTCTGAGCACATTTTATTTTTTAAGTTTTGTTTTATCAATTTCAGCCTATTGCTTTGATTTTACCTTTTACTGAGTTCTCACTTTAACACAGAACAGTCTTCCTTTTTATGCTTGGTTTATTCTCTTTTCAGGCCACCGAGTCTTAGTCGATGCTGTTTAGTGCAGTCAGATATCATTCATTATGTAGGGAGGGCTGTTGTCCACACTCTTAACATACACTTATGCTATAAAAGGTGATGCCCACAGCAGTTCGTATCCGGTATCTTTGAGTTCCTATGGATTCATCCACACACACGTTGTCGGAGTGGTATTTTCACTATCCTTTAATGAAGGGAATGGTGTGTAACAGGAAGTCTGCTGCATTAAGTGAAAGGTTAGATGTGTAATAGACTAGCCAGTAAATGTTAAGCACAGTCTGTGCCCAGCCTAATGCTTGCATCTGATATATATATATATATATATATATATATATATATATATATATATATATATATATATATATATATATATAGCTAAGCTTTCAGACTCCATTTACTATGTGCTGTTGGTGAGGGTGTACAGCTTTCCTTTGCCTGTGGAGTAACACAGTTTCTTAGTGTATCTACATTCCTGTCCAGTTCCAGCACTGGATTACTTGTATGGCATACATAGTTATTAATCATAAACTGTGTAAATGCAGTTACCCATGCCTTTTGTATAAGCAAACCTCTCCTGTTTAAAATCTTCTGTAGGAAATGTTCTCCATAGGCTCTCACTGTTCACAGCTGGTCATAGAGCTGCCAGTTTGTGCAGAGGGCAGCACCACTGCAGGTCATCTAACAGTATGCTACTAAACACTCTCGCTTAGACCTTTAAGGGAATCTCCCCTAACTCATTCCCATCGACTAAGGATCTGGTATAATGGATAGGTACTTCCCTGTCATATCAGTTTCTGACCTGGTAAATACGGGCATCCTGAGGCAGTGTAGTAACTGCCTCATTTTCACTGACAACCATTTAATTTTAGATCAGACAAACACATTGTGTGAGAGATTTAGTTTTATATCAGACAAACACAGTGTGTGAGAGATGAAACTATACAACGTAATTGGAGGCAAAGCTCTCACATACACAGATGAAAAATACAAATGAAGTTGTTATTGTTATACCTAAAACACTCACTACCAAAACTAAGGAACAAACACGCAGACCCACATATGCCGAGGGACTTGCTTTTAATCTACCAAAACCTCCAAGACCTCCTAAAAGCATCTCTCAGTGGCCTTGTGCATACTCAAAAAAGACAGCACCTCACACAACACATGCCTCTGAAAGTTATAGTGGCCCTGCTTCCAAGCCCTTAATGCAACACACTGCACAGCCAAACATTCTAGTTGTTGGGTTCCATTGTAAGACATACTGATGTCCCCTTTATCAGGTTAAACAAGGAGAATATCACAGTGAGCTGTCTGTCTGGAGCCAGGATCTGCCAGATCAAGCATGTGCTTAGGTCTTTGACTGTGTTATACTGGTACTTGTGGTTTAAAGTCCATGTCTGCTTAAATGACCTAAGATGTACTTCACTGGACTATATGAAGAGAGACATGATGGAGCTATCTGAATGTGTGTCCTAGGCTGGTGCGAATCGGTCTGAGTAGCATCTTACCTTTACCATTGATGAGGCCACAGTGATTGACTTCAACAGTTGGCTTAGTTTTTGATGTCACAACAAGAAAATCTGATATACGTCAGCCTGGGGAGACATCGACAAACCACAGTGCTTTGCACTTGTCATCACTTGGCTTCATGATACAGGCAAACACTTCATCCTCACTTTGCCTTTTTTAGGCCGTGCCAAGTTGTTAAACCATTCATCATAATTAAAATCACTCACAACTACCTAAAGGTACTGCTGCAGAATGCTAGGAGTCTAAATAAAAAGCTAAACTCCCTGGAAGCACTCCTTACCCTGGCGAATGCGGACATATGTGAAGTCATGGAAACATGGTTCAGAAACATAGAAAAAAACCTGGCTGTCAAAGGCTACAATGCCTTTCATTCATTTCAGTGCCCATCAGCTGAGGATAAAACAAAGGGAGGAGGTGTGTCAGTGTTCATAAAGGACAAGTGCACTGCTAGACTGGTCCAACAACATGAATTGCTTGAGCTACCCCATGCCCAACTAACCATAGGTGTGACCCCCTATCATATTCTTGCTAACTATAGATCCCCAAACATGAGTCTGGAAAACCACATCTCCTACCTAAACCTAATAGAATCTCTTAATATTCATATATCCGATATCCCTGTAAATTATAATATTGATAGCACACCCCTGAAAGTAGACCCAGTGGTGAGAGACCTAGGAACACTGATAGATAGTAACCTTAACTTTTACCACCAGGTAGCTACAGTGGTGAGGAAATCCTTCTGTGTGGCACAACTTAAAAGTAAAGGCATGGCATCAAGATCAAAGGGAAGTCATAGTACCATTGTACTCAGTCCTCATCAGGTCCATAATCGAGTACAGTGCGCCCTTCTGCATGTACCTAACTAGGCACTTACACCACTTGGAGTGACCCCAGAGGTCTCTCACTAAACAAAAAAAAAAAAATACAAAGTGTAAGACACATGTCTTATGCAGACTGAATAAAGGCCATACCCCTTTACTCCATCTCATATTGTTTCTTGAGAGGTGACTTATGCCTGACCTGCAAGGCATTCTCTGATCCATCCCTGATGAGAATATTACATATTTGCAAGAAAAATTATACAAGGGTTGCGTATTCCATGGGCCTGAACATTATTTGTGACTCTAATAGAACTTGCTGGAGAGAGAGAGATTCGTATGCCAAAGGCTACCTTGTCTGTGGAATAAACTTCCTATCTTCGTAAAACTAAGCCTGTCCCTTACCCTCTTCGAAAATAATTTGGATAAATGTATGGGGAACCATAAATTCACTCTTTGGGGGGTACTGCCCATGTCCCTTATGGACAGAGACAATCTGTAAAATGACTTGGGCTCTAACACCCAAAGACCCACTACCCTGATACTACCCCATCCCATTTCTGGGAAATTAAGATAATAGTGTCATACCCTGGGTATTATTGGCTAAGCTTCTAAAGTTTCTTGTGCCATTAGCCTAACAATCGTCTATGAACCTATGCAGGTGTCAGGAAAAGTGCATGTTATTTTTGGGAACTATTCATTTCGCTTAGCCTGAAGTTCAGGTCACAGATATTAGCTTTTAATTTTAAATCCCTTCAGCATGTTCTGTTTATTGTGGTGACAAGGTTTAGATCCCTAGAGCATGTAGCTCGGAGGGATTGGGATGTCTTTACGTGGAGCATGTCCAACAGCTCTGGGTTTGACATAGCTTTGTATGTTAGGCCGAGATCGCCTCTGAGTAGGTGATATGCGACAGAGTAAAGCTGGACATTTTTGAGACTGTCTGCGTAGGGCATCTGTTTGAGGCCGGTAATCCCCTTTGTGAGGTATTTCTGTGGCCTTTCCAGTTGTAGATGTCTTGTAAGCTACATACCAAAAGGGGCGTTGTACTCTCTAATGGGTCTAATGAGTGATGAGTAGAGGGGGAACAATGGCCTCTTTTTTTCCTGGATGAGAAACCTTTTGTGATGAGGTGTGCCACGTAGAAGGATTTCCTGACTACTGTGGCGATGTGATTATCAAAGGAGAGACTACTGTCCACCTGTGTCCCAAGCCAATAAACTCCCTGCATGCAGGTGAAGAGAACTAGGTAGCAAAGAAATTAATTTATCGTTAAATTAATCACAGCAACCATTCATGGTCCAAAGAGAGAGCAGTAACCCTGCACACTTGAATATATCTGAACTGTCCTAAACAGAACCATGTTCAATTCTGTAACACAGACATGTTCTCTTAAGGCAGTAATAGCCTAAGAAAACTGATTAACCTAGATTTTTGAAAGAAGAAAGTTTAAAAAAAATAGTTCACTTTCAAATCCATTTTTGGGAGGTGGGGTTCACAAAGGGAGTAGAAACATGACAGAATTTGTAATGTAAATATTTTTGTTTGCTGAAATAGATTGAGGATGAAACACAGTGATCACTTAAACTGATAATGATATGTAAATGTGTTTTTGACAGCATTGATATTTAATAGGTAAATGCAAGTAAAGGTTGCTATGCATAAATTAATCCTTGTATCCCTTCACCTTTGACAGTGAAATAGTATCTAATGCTTCCACCCAGTGAGTGAGCTTACTGTTGGCTTTGCAAAGCTGTAGTGCCGATAACATGTAAGGCAGGAACAGTGCAAGCTGTGGCCTTAGTCTTTTACTGGAGATGTGAGTCGACTGGCTTGATAAAGATGCAGCTCCATGGAAACCCACACTAGAAAACAAAAGCTCCTTTCATAGTTTAAAGCAGCTAGACCAGACAGAGAAGAGGCTTTTTACTATTGGATACTTACATTATGTATGACTCTTGTATCACCTGTTTTTATTTTAAAAACATTGCATTCCAGCAAGAGCAGCAGTTGTAGTATTTCTGTCAGGTAAAATTGTTGTAGCAGATGACAAACCAGGTTAGGGGGCTTTAAATGCATCTTGCATTGCTTTAATAAATAAATAACTGTAAAACAGACTTTTTTGTATATATTTTTGTTATGTTCATCTAGTGATGTACACTAGACTCTGGGGTGTGCCATTTAATCTTTACGTTTTCATTGTAGTCAGAAACCTTGTCATATAACCAGGAATGTACCTTACAGCCTAGAGACATATTCTTGTACGTTTTAAGCTATGTGAACCTTTATGGTATCTCACTGGGAGTGATGCTGCCCAAGTTTACTCATGAAATCCCACCCACAAATCCATTAATGTGCCTGTGCCTGCATCTGCTCCAGTATTGCTACATTCTTGTGGTAAAATTAAATGTCTGTTCTACTGGCATGGAATACCTTGTGTGCCTGAAGGGGTGTATGTCATAAGACTGAAAGTTTTAAAAGGCTGAAAACCAAAATATCTAACACTCAAAATATCAAAAACAAAATGCACCCATAATGTGGGGGTGCTGCACACCAACTACCCCCCTGCTAATTATATGTACCAACTCCAAGATTGCACAACAGTGGAGAAGGAGCAAATTCACATTTTCGATATTTTGAGTTTTCGATATTTTGGTTTTCATAGACCTGCCTGAAGCCTCTGTGCGTCTCCTTTCCCTGAGATACAATTTTTAGTAGTCAGAGTGTCAGCTGACATTATGAGAACACAATGAACTGAAGTTTCTTTTTATTTAGCACCTGATTTCTTACTATTAGTTTTGTAGTATTTCATGTTATTCATTATAATCTTGCAGTCAAGCAGAGATAACCAAGCAGTGTCTTAGTTTGGTAAACATTGTGTAAATACGTAATGGGTTGGTGGTGCTTTGTTCACTCATTTTGTAGAAGTGGAGGATTTGGGGGTCTTTGCCTCTCACAGCTCAGATATCCATTGTTAATGTTCTGTAACTGGATCCTGATTCCTCAGTTATACCTTTCAGCTGGTAGCTTATTGGGACCACTGACCAGTGGCGGCTGGTGACTTCAAATCACAGGGGGGCTGCAGGAGACGCTGAATGGGCGGGGTCAAATGGAAGGGGTGTGGTCAACCACAAAGGGGAGGAGCTATGCACAAAACCACAAAAAAACTAACTTTAATTAAATACGCTGCCCTGGGTGGCAAACCATCATTATGAAAGTCCAATCAAGACAAAAATAAGTGTAGAAGAATAAAAATATTTCAATGCATTGGCTGCATGACAGCTTACTTAATATCTAGATGGAAACAAAAGGTTGTGAGGCATGAAAAATAAATTACTTTTTAAATACATTACTGGAATGCCAGTCAAAATCAAGTATAAGAAAACCAGAAGCACTCAACTCAAACTACTTCTCCTTGCACTGCAGTTCTAATTATAATATATTCAGCTTTATTAAAGTACCAAGCAACATGCTGAAAGTAGAAATCTATGTGATGCCCCCACTTGTAAAAATGTTTCTTATCCAAAAGACCTGCTGCCTGACAACGTTTCATGGGGAAAACATGATAAAAGTAAAAATGAAAAGCAAACAAGAAACAAGCTCAAGATACATTGCTTAAAGGATTACTGTACAGGTTATGGACCACACATGATTGGCATTCTGTTTAGTTTAAAGCCTGTAGAGATGACTGGAAGTCTCCAACAAGTGTAATGAGCTTTTTAAAATAATGGAATCCTGTCCTTTAATACCCAAGGCTTATACATTATCTAGTCAAGTATTCTCTGCATGGCAACAACAGAAAGGCTTTCAATGTTGGCAATTCTTTAACAGTATGCTTATTAAAGCTTACTTGCATCTTACGATGTCAGACAAGCTTACCTTATGGTCATTAAAGCATTGCTACTTAAACACAGAGCAACAGGCACTTTGAGTAATAAGCATAAATCAACAGTACAAAAATATGACAGAAACCAGACCATTCTGCAAAATCAAGGACAGATGAAAAGCCACTGTAGTACTTATGCAGTGTGTCCTCCCCATCCAAGGTAGATACAACTACTCCTTGCCTTGCTTGGACACATCCAGAGTCACTACATGGGTGAGTGGGGTGCAACAAGCATGTCACAATTTGAAATCTCTCTGGCTGACTGTGATGGCCCTGACACATTTGTCATACCTCTCAACTTCAAGAGCAAGAAATCTGGACAAAGCCATACACAGAAGTGGGACAAAGGCACAACAAGAAGGACAATTTTTAAATATTGCTCTAATAAACTTAGAAAGATAATATAATAGGTCTTGCATTAGTATGAATTTTCTGAAGGGTATAAAATCTGAAACTCAAATGTCTGTCATTTTCTAACTTCAGTCTTTAGTGATTTGTCACTAATTTGCCAAAAAACACAATTTTATGAAAAATGGACCAAAAATGTGATGCAAAAATATAAAATAGACACACAATACAGCTTCTACCTGTCAAAGAAGGGACACTTTAATATTAGTACTGCTACCTTGAGCAGCTGACAAAATAAAAGAATCTACATGCATTTCAAGTAATCTATAACTTTGATTATTACAGTTATTTCTTAATTGTAAACCCTCCATGTTTTCTTCCAAAATTGCTATTTTGCGGAGGGATTATTAGGGGAAGAGCAACATTTTGAGCCAAAAATTGGGGACAGTTGAGAGGTTGGCTATGCCTAATTCTATAAAGCAATTTATTTGCATGTACCTCTCAACCTGTTAATGCAGTAAATCTGAACAAGGCCAAATATATTGGGGCACATATAAACAGTACTAAAATTGCTCTTGTATAAATTGAGACAGTTGATAGAGCGGCTCTTACTTTAACATGCATTTTATGAAGGTTATGAAGTCTGAAACTTATTATTTAGTGACTTCTGGCAAATCATTTAGGAATTAAAACTACAAATTTTATGAACAACAAACCAAAAATAAGAAGCAAAAATCTATTCATTCTTTGAAAATCTGGACAGTTGGGAGGTATAGTTCAGCTGGGCCTGTCTGAGTTTGCTGCCCTTCCCCTGACAAAATAATGGTTGAACTGGAGCCTCTGCAGCCATTCCAATTAACCATTACTTGGCTATTTCACTCCATTTACCATAAACACTAATGTGCATACTGCTTTACTTCAATGATTGGACTTCATTTGAAAGTTTTATTTTGTATTTTACAGCACAAACATTAAGTAATCTGTTAAACAAAGCAATGCAGTCTCACAATGAAAACTTAGCATTAAAACTTCTCTGCCCTTGAAACTCACATTCATTGAAACCCACATTCAAAGAAAATACATTTTGCCAGTGGCAGATAAAGATTAATTTTGGGCTGTTTTGAATCATAGGCCCTTGCATATGAAACATACATGTGCTCTTTGATACACCTTCCTCATTGTACTAAAATTATATTCCTTGTACAATACAGTACACTTGTTAGAGGGTGTTTTAAATTTGTTTTGAACATTTTTCCAGTAAGCAATGAAACAAAACATATGCACCCATAATGGCAAAACTGCCCAGTTGAGAACATTTATCATAAAAAAGTCTACTCAGACTTCCACAGTCCACCATTATTAGTAAATATACACAATTCTACAGTCCACCATTATTAGTAAATATGCACAATTCCACAGTCCACCATTATTAGTAAATATGCACAATTCTACAGTCCACCATTATCAGTAAATATGCACAATTCTACAGTGCACCTTTATCAGTAAATATGCACAATTCTACAGTCCATATTCAGTGAATTCAGTTCTTGCCATAGCTGTCAACCTTAGCACAAAACCTGGGCCGAAGCCAATAATGGGGAATACAGTCCCAAAAATAGGGACAAATTTAAAATATTCATCTTATAAACTTAGAAAATTGCTAGAAAAAGGTTGTGCTACTATGTATTCTGAAGAACATGAAGTTTGAAATTCAAATGCGGTCAATTCTACTGGACAGAACAAAACAATTTTCAGCAGAGACGAGGGATTAATACTGCAGACACGTCTTTGTAAAATGGCAGGGCATCAGAGCAAATCCACACAAACACAGGCAGGAGATGCAGACTCCAAACAGAAGCCACCCCAACCAAGAATCAAACCAGAAAACCTATAGCTGTGAGGCAACAATACTACCACCGCACCATCAATTATGCAAGGAATTAAACATTCAGAAACCTGAAGTCTGAAATTCAAATGCCTGTCAATTTTACTGCGGACAGAACAAAACCAATTTTCAGCAGGGATTAAAACTGCAGACACGTCTTTGTAAAATGGCAGGGCACCAGAGCAAATCCACACAAACACATGGAGGAGATGCAGACTCCACACAGAAGCCACCCCAACCAAGAATCAAACCAGAAAACCTATAGCTGTGAGGCAACAATACTACCACTGCACCATCAAATCTGCAAGGAATCAAACATTCAGAAACCTGAAGTCTGAAATTCAAATGCCTGTCAATTTTACTGCGGACAGAACAAAAACAATTTTCAGCAGAGATGCAGGGATTAATACTGCAGACACGTCTTTGCAAAATGGCAGGGCACCAGAGCAAATCCACACAAATACAGGGAGGAGATGCAGACAGAAGCCACCCCAACCAAGAATCAAACCAGAAAACCTATAGTTGTGAGGTAACAATACTATCACTGCACCATCAATTATACAAGGAATTAAACATTCAGAAACCTGAAGTCTGAAATTCAAATGCCTGTCAATTTTACTGCGGACAGAACAAAAACAATTTTCAGCAGAGAGGGATTAAAACTGCAGACACATCTTTGTAAAATGGCAGGGCACCAGAGCAAATCCACACAAACACAGGCAGGAGATGCAGACTCCAAACAGAAGCCACCCCAACCAAGAATCAAACCAGAAAACCTATAGCTGTGAGGCAACAATACTACCACCGCACCATCAATTATGCAAGGAATTAAACATTCAGAAACCTGAAGTCTGAAATTCAAATGCCTGTCAATTTTACTGCGGACAGAACAAAACCAATTTTCAGCAGGGATTAAAACTGCAGACACGTCTTTGTAAAATGGCAGGGCACCAGAGCAAATCCACACAAACACATGGAGGAGATGCAGACTCCACACAGAAGCCACCCCAACCAAGAATCAAACCAGAAAACCTATAGCTGTGAGGCAACAATACTACCACTGCACCATCAAATCTGCAAGGAATTAAACATTCAGAAACCTGAAGTCTGAAATTCAAATGCCTGTCAAATTTACTGCGGACAGAACAAAACAATTTTCAGCAGAGGCAGGGATTAAAACTGCAGACACATCTTTGTAAAATGGCAGGGCACCAGAGCAAATCCACACAAACACAGGCAGGAGATGCAGACTCCACACAGAAGCCACCCCAACCAAGAATCAAACCAGAAAACCTATAGCTGTGAGGCAACAATACTACCACTGCACCATCAAATCTGCAAGGAATTAAACATTCAGAAACCTGAAGTCTGAAATTCAAATGCCTGTCAAATTTACTGCGGACAGAACAAAAACAATTTTCAGCAGAGGGGATTAAAACTGCAGACACATCTTTGTAAAATGGCAGGGCACCAGAGCAAATCCACACAAACACAGGCAGGAGATGCAGACTCACACAGAAGCCACCCCAACCAAGAATCAAACCAGAAAACCTATAGCTGTGAGGCAACAATACTACCACTGCACCATCAAATCTGCAAGGAATTAAACATTCAGAAACCTGAAGTCTGAAATTCAAATGCCTGTCAAATTTACTGCGGACAGAACAAAACAATTTTCAGCAGAGGCACGAGGATTAAAACTGCAGACACATCTTTGTAAAATGGCAGGGCACCAGAGCAAATCCACACAAACACAGGCAGGAGATGCAGACTCCACACAGAAGCCACCCCAACCAAGAATCAAACCAGAAAACCTATAGCTGTGAGGCAACAATACTACCACTGCACCATCAAATACGCAGGAATTAAACATTCAGAAACCCTTAAGTCTGAAATTCAAATGCCTATCAATTTTATTTAACATTTTTTAATCAGGACAGTCTGACTTGGAACAAATAAACAAATTTTCAGCGGAGGCCCAGGAAGAAATAATGCAGACATGTCTTTGTAACATGGGAGGGCACAAAAGCAAACCCACACAAACACAGGGAGAAGATACAGACCCCACAAAGAAGGAACCCCAGCCAAGAATCAAACCCAAGAACCTGCAGCTGTGAGGCAACAATGCTACTACTACACCATCAAATATCAAGCATTACAACATTTACAAACCACAGATATTATGAGGAACAGATCAGATCAAATATGAGGTAAAAATCTGAAATTTTTACAAATGGTGGTGGGTAGGAACTCAAGTCTTTAACACCTGCATACAGGGTACAGGGTTCAAGCCTGAGGCATTCCCTACCACACCACCATAAGCACCTGGGGCATTTTCACACACACACACACACACACACACACACACACCAGTAAAGCACAAGCACCATACACAAACTCCAGTAAAGCACAAGCACCATACACAAAGAAAAATAAACATTGTAAATTGAAAGGCACCTTACCTGAATCCTGAATGAATACATCCAGAGTTAACGTCCATAATCCATACATCCTTAATACTGAAGACCCGAGATCCACATGCTCCTTCCGGCGAGATCCCTGAGGCACTGTCCCGAGTCCCTGCTGCTCCTCTTGCAGTCCGGATCGTCCCCATAACCCGGGCGGGTCTGTGCACTGTAAAAGTGCACAAACGCTCCTTGTGTCCCCTATGGGGTGAGCATGCGCATAGACCGATAAGCCGGGACTCGGTCTGTCAATTTTAAAAAATATTTTTTTTATTTTTTCATTTCTTTTTCTTTCTTTTTTTCTTTTTGAGGGGGCTGCAGTCCGGCAGCCCTATGCCACGAGCCGCCCCTGCCACTGACTGATGTAATGTTTTGGTGGACTTTTCCCAAAATAACAAAAGCTCAAAGTGGATTTTGTCATCAGGTGGAAGGCTTTATCACCCCCCCCCAACCTTGCCATCTTTTACTTTACAAATGCAAAGGTTGCTACATGACAGAGTGCATGACAGTTTTCATGAAACTTGATTTTGATATTAACTACTGTGATTGATCTAATATTGTATAATGAGTGGCTATTAACATTCAAAAGTCTGCAGCCTGATTGGTCAGCCAACCAGCATGCCTGTTGTAAAAACAAGCATATGCCAACGTGCCTGGACTTTTTTTCCATTAATATATACTATAGTTTTTTCACTTTTCTAAAACTTAAAAAATAGTAAAGGATGAAATCCAGACGGTATACAGATAAGAGAGAAACAGGACAGAGAAAATCCAAGGAACAATCAGGTTGAATACCTGATTTTCCTTGTACTTTCTCAGTCTGGTCTCTCTCGTACCTGTCAATGGTCCAGATTTCAAACTTTATTTTTATTTAAAAAAAAAAAGCAACAGAGATCTTCATTTCTCGGTTGTTTCCTTTCCAAAGTACTGATGTACTATGTAAGCATGCACTTCACCCTTGTGATTAAAGTGCACAAACCATGAGTAAATCTTCGATATACCACACCCATGTCATCAGATATTGCTATAGTATCCTTATTCAACTCTTTCCGCAGTACACTAACTTGGTGCAATTCTTCAAGGTTGATCATTGTAGCATGAACTTTTGCTAAATCACTGGCTTGGCACTCGCATTTCTTGTTTCCACTCTGTCATTTTCTGTTATGTCTGAATTAACAGCGTAATCCTGAGCTGCCATATATAATGTTCTGTTTTGCTAGTTAAAAAGGAGATTGCAACTTCCCACATAGAGGTATATTTTAATTGGCTGACTTTTGAAAATATTGAACTTCATGTGGTCGAGACCATGTGATCAAAATTTAAAAAAAGTCAAACACATTGTACTGAGATCGAGGTACAGTGGGGATCAGGGAATGTGCCCTTTCCCCCACTGTAGTACGTTCTCAGGTTGGCATATATAATTACCAAGGGGATGTGGCGGAACTTGCCCCCACTGCAAAAATGCTGTTTCTGCTGTATTGTTGATTTTCAACTTTTTGAAATGTCGATCACATTGTCTTGACTGTTCATTTTCAAAAGTCAATCAAGTAAGTAAAATAGATCCCATAAGTCATGATTTTGTAATGCTGAAGATGTCCTGGTGAGAGGTGAATAGAATACTATTATCTTTTTTTTGGCGTATTATTTTATAAAGTAAAATATTTATTTGCATCAGATTAGTTAATATCATCATGGACTATTTCGTTACTTTTGTCTAATGCCAACAAAACAATGTTTGTATTTCCTTCTTATCCTGAATGCTGCTTTACCCTTCACACCTTCTGTTAGAATTGCCTGCATGTTCTACACATTCTTGAATTTCACAATTGTTTTTATTATACAAGATTTCTTGGGAAAGAGATTCCATGTGTCCACATCCCTATCTGGGAAACAATACTTGCCAATCTCCCATGTAATTTTCACTTGATCTGCTTCCTTCATATGTAATTTGCTCCCCGACATATCTGTAAAATGTCTCATCCCTTTAAAAGAGTTTTACAGAGGTTGTAGTACTGTCTTTAACATTAGAGCCTTCTGCCTTCACTGACTTCTCTGTTTCAGTTTGTTTTATCTGACTTTAATTCTGTTTAACTGTTCTGCTTTCCCTGTTTTTTTCATATTTCTCAGTAGAATCCTTTTTCTGTGTAACAATTCCACCACATTACGAACCACATTGTTTTTCACCATAATTTTGAACTTTGTTGATTTGCTTCATAACTTAAAGTTCAAAACTACACGGTAGCAGAAAATGAAGGGACTGTACCCACAAAATAAATATAGATTTATTGTATTTGTTGCAATAAGTCTAGAGTTGTTCAAGTTCAATCCTTTAAGTTTTTGCTGTTGTGTAGTCTTAGAGCTGTGTTTTGTTGACTACTTGTGGTTTTTCAACATGTTTTGTTTGTAATTTGCTTTATACAAAATATTGTTCTCAATAATGGTAGATTTATAATAGTTTCCTTGGTTCATAGGCAATGTACTAGGCTAACAACCACAAGGGCCTTTTTAAGCCTAGTCATGCATCCCAAATCTCGGACAAGTTCTGGTACCCTTGGTAAGTGTAAACATGGGCCTGAGAGATGAAACATTTACAAGCAGGGGCCTGGGAGATGAACCATTATGCAGACTGCCTGTGTCCATTAGAGACATAGGTGCCAAACCAGGGATGAATTTCCTGTTCCCCATCCAATTGTCCAGGTTGCACTTGAATTGGGTTAGTGAAGGAGTTCTTTTTCACATGGATGGGGACCCTGTTCCAGAGAAGGGGGTAGTCTCTGGGATACATACCTGTCTGTCCAGCAGGTCCTATTTATATCACATGCAAGATTTAAGTCTTTAGAATGGGTAATTATGGTGCTGTTTGTTTTGCGGATATGCAGGAGGCCCATGAGAGTGAGGTCTGACAATGCCTTGTATGCCAGGCATAGATCTCCCCTTAGCAGTCTGTAGGAGACAGAATACAGGGATAGGGCCTTGAGGAGGTCTGCATAGGACATGTTACTTATGCCCTGTTTTCTTTTAGTGAGGAACCTCTGTGGACTTTCCAGTTGTTGGATATACCTGGTTAGATACATACCAAAATGGGGCATTATACTCAACAGTAGGTCTGATGAATGCTGAATACAGTGGAACAATTACTGCATTGCACTTAGATGCCATACTTTTGTTTATAAGTTGCACAACATAGAATGATTTCCTCACTACTGAACACACGTGATGGTCAAAGGCTAGGCTACTGTCTATGTGTGTCCCCAAGTCCCTGACTAGTGGGTCAGCTCTTAGTGTGTGTTGTCAATTTGATAGTTTCCAGGAGTGGATGACTTCCTGAAGGATACTGTTATTCATTTCTTGCATTTCCATGGGTCCTTGGTTCTTATGCCAGTTTTGTGCTAGCCCTTCCTAAAGAACATTTGTGTCAGTGGGCGATACAATGACCAAGAAATCCCAATCCCTCCGAGCTACATGCTCTAGGGACTTAAACCTTGTCACCACAATAAACAGGACATGCTGGAGGGATAGATTCCTATCCCAGAGACTTCCCATACTCTGGAACAGCTACCCATCTATGTCAAGCAAAGTTCTTCATTAGCACTCTTCAAGAAAAATCTTGATGAGTGGATGGGAAATAGAAAATACACCCTGGGATCACTTCTGTGTCTCTGCTCGACAGTGGCACAGGAAAATAACTTTCTTGGGTGGCGTAAGCCAGGGAATCTTGTTGGCTAGGCTTACGTAGGCCCTTGGGCCGATAGCCTAGTACCTACCTATGAACCACTCCTAATTTACAATCATCTGTAAATTTAGTCAGTCAAAGGCTACTAAGACTGGCCCTGACTTCAGTAAAGTAAATGCCAAAAAGGAGTGATCCCAGGACTGATCCCTGAGAGACACCAGTTGTGACCTCTTTGTAGAGGTGGACTCCCCAATTCTAACTTCCTGGGTCCTGTCTGTGAGCCAGCTGGCTATCCACTGGGTGACATAAAGGTTTGTACCAAATCTCTTAAGTTTAACAATGCCTGAGTGGGGGATTGTGTCAAATGCCTTGGCAAGGTCAAGGTAGGCAGTGTGAACCATTTTGTCCTCATCCGTTGCTTTGGTGACCTTCTCAAAGGAATCCACCAGGTTGAGTACGTATGACCTGCCCTTGATGAAACCAAACTGGGTTGGGTCCAGTGTGTGGAGGTTTCCTATTTCATTATTGAGCATTTCCATAATACATTTTTCCATGGTTTTACATATGAGACTAGTGCGGGAGGGTGGCCTAATGGTTGAGGTGTTTGCCTTACAAATACAAGGTGCAGGGGTTGAGTCTCATGAGGGATAATTGGCTAGGCTTAAAATGGCTTGCAAGGGCAGTTAGCCTAGTACTAATCTGTGAACCTATAAGGCTTGTGGTTCTGTAGTTTCCAAAGTCTGTAGATGTCCCATCTTTGTGCAGATGGCTGGCTGTTACTGTTCTCCATTCATGATGCACAAATCCTGTTTGGAGGCTATGGTTAAACAGCAATTCCAGAGGGCTTGATAGATAATTTTTCATGCTATTTAGAAAGCATTTTGGGACGCAGTGGTCTTGGCCTTAGAAAGAGCATTAAGGACCTGTTCCCTAGTGGTAGCAGGGGGAGTTATATTTGATAGTATTTCTAGATGAAAGGTTGATGGGGAGAGAGGGGTAAAGTTGAAGCTGAATTTGTCCGCCAGTAGGTTTGCTGTGTTTTCTGGCTCAGTATAGGTCGCTCCATTTACAATGAGCTCTGCACACAACTGCGTATTGCCTTTGAGGTTGTGGACATAGCTAAAGAATGCCTTGTGGTTCTCCTTGGCCTAGATTTGGCTTTGGTAGACTGTATTTGTACTCTGAGTTTTAGTTTCATGAGAGTGATTTTATCCTGCTGGGTACTGCATCTCCTAAGTTTTGCCATGATTTTCTTCCTCCTGTTATACAGCCTATTGATTTTGTGATTCCACCAAGGCGGCTTGTTTTTTTGAGTTAGTTCTGTACTTCTTCCTGGTGGGTACAGCTGCCTGTATGCATCTATTAACATGCTTGTATAGGGTTTCTTTGAACAGTTCTGCATAGGCAGCAGTGTTCTCAGGGTTTATGGGGGCTTGAAATTTTGCCAGGTTGTCACTTAATAGGAAGTTAGCCTTAGAGTATTTCCTGAATATTCCAGGTGTTATTTTTACTTCAAAAGAGACCATTTTGTGGTATGACCTTACCTGAGATCAGGAATTAATTTGTGGCCTTATTTTCACTATATTACAAATCATAACACTAGCATTATACATTGTATTACAGTATGTTTTATTGAATAGATGTACATCTCTTCAGGCTATATTTGCTCTACAGAATCCTGTACAGCCCATTTTTACTGGAGTGTTCTGTTTCTGAACTGTAATAGTTCTCACTTCAATATTTTTCAATCTGAGTAATTATCTTTCTTACCTATTATTAGCACTAAAGGTAGCAACACTTTCACCACTTTAGTACATATTATTTAAGCTATAAACCACGCCTGGGTTTGAGTAATGCTGGATTTACACACGGTTGGTGTGGTTTGGTGACCAAACAAAGACAACCGTGGGTAAATCCAGCATTACCCATACCCAGAAGTGGGTTATTGCTGTTATACAATGACATTATTTAAGAAAAAAAATACTTGCTTTTCTTAAATAATGTCCTTGTATAACGGCGCTGTGCTGTCCTTCCACAGCTGGACAGCTCCGCTTTGCCATTGCTGATGTACTGCACATGCGTTTGGAACTTGCATTCCCACGCATACCCAGTACATCAGTGCTCAGGGAAAGTACACAACGGAGAAAAGATCTCCTTTGCTCTGTTTTTCTGTAATTTTTTTTTTTATATTGGTTTGTGGCAATTTAGGGGTAGGAGAGCTGCACTCCCAACTCCGCACATACAAGAACGAAAGCTTTAAAAAATACAAGGGAAATCCGGTACGTGTATTTAATTTTAAATACGGTAACTGATTTTCCTTCTATTTTCTTCATGCTGTCTTTCTCATATGTGCAGAGTCGGGACTACAGCTTTATTTTTTTTTTAATTAAAAAAAAAAATTTAAACTTGGACAATATACCAACGGAAAAAAAGTCTGGGTGACCAGACCTTTTCCTTTGGTATATTTGATTTACAACGAGCACGCTGACCAATCAGCGTGCACGTTTTGTAATAGTAATGGCCAGTCATTGTATAATTTACAATAATTCAACAGCATCTCTATACTGAGGTTAATATATGTTCCAAGTGTAAGAATTGGAATTTTTGTATTGAAGCACCTCCATAAATTTCCAAAATTTAGGCTTCCAAGATTCTCTTTCTGAACCATTACATCACTGACATCTGCCTCTTGCCCGTAGGAACATTTTTTATGCCTCCTAGAAATATAAAAAATATTTGTGCAAACATTTCCTTGCAAGATATTCTACATTTTCTTGATTTATATACAGAAGTGTAGCAAGTGTTGCCCTGGGTGGAAAGTGTTTTATTTTTTTATTTTTTTTTTTTTGGGGGGGGGGGGGGTGATCGAGAAGTGCAATTCCTGCATTTTTTTTTTTGTACCAGCATTTTTGAATACCGGTATAGAAAGGCACTTCAGCAGTTCACATATTACAGTTTAAAACAAAAAAGTTGAAGTATGTTGGTATAAATCTCCTTACTGTAGTAAAAGTTGGGGGTCCTTTTTTTGTCTCTGAGCTAAGGGATCATGGATCTGGTGGCATTATTTTGGGTTGCTATTATGTAAGTGAACCCTTAAAGTTGCGAACGCTGTTTAATCGAACGTGTTTACCCGAAATGGCGAAATTCCAAAAGCACGGAACAGTGACCCCCCCCCCAGGGAAAAAAAATCACTGGGCTGTTTTCGGGACTTTGCCATTTACTCCACTGTGGTGCGATATCGGCATTGGTATATTTAAGTAGGGGGTGTGTATCATGGGGTGGAGTGGGTGAAGTCCCCACTTTATTTTGTGTTTGTTTTTTTTTTTTTTACGGATCAGTGATTTTTTTTCCCCTGGGAAAAAAATCGCTCGATCCCTGTGTTCGGCATTTTGGATTTTCAAAGTGTTTGGGTCAATTGTACAGCGTTCACAATTTCAAGTGTTCACTGATCTAATAGAGACCCGTTATTTCTGCAATGTACCAATCAGTTGTCTAAAGTAAAAACTGAAGTCTTTTTTTCCACTTCACTTTGATCTGGGGAGACATGGATCTGGCTGTAGTGTAGAAAGCCATTTGGTACAAATGAGGGGGTGTGGCACTATATCATAGACAGGCAGCAGATGAGACGCAGTTTCATTCACTTGTCAGCTGTAATGTCTTTATTTAATCCTTCAATCCATGCTGGTTTTATTTTTTTTACTGTATTATATTCTCAAATTTATTATTGCCATATATGCTCCATGTATTACCCTTCTGTGGCCTGCATTTCTATTCTGGCCTCAGTTATGAAATGTACTATTTTTAATTTCAAATAAAAATGTATTATCTAGTATCTGCTTATTTTCTATCAAGCCTAACAATATAACTGTATGTGCACATTGATCTGAGTTCAGTAGCCAAACTTTTTTTTTTTATAGCTTCATCCCTCTTTATTACCTCATTTCCTTTTGTCATATGTTACAGTAATGTCAGTTCTTTGTTTCATTTCCAAATGCTCATTATATTTTCTTATTACTATATTTAATATAGCCTGTTTGTGGTGGTCTATTTCTGCAAGGTCTAATTTCCTTTTAAGTAGACTTCTTTGTATAGTTTTAGGTAAATAAGTCTATGTATAAGTCAGCCTGAATGCCCACATACAGTCCTATTCTTGCCTTATCGGGCACTGTGTCTATCATATGTGCTTCCTTTTGGATATACACCCTGAATCAAATACATAACTCTCAACTCTCCACGATTTTGACTCAAATTTTAGGTCTGTCCATCTTAATCCCTCTTAAAAACAATGATTGCTGGAGAAAAGGTGGTGAATTGCGCTTAAAAAATAATGATAGTAATTACAGTTGTAGACTTTTTCGTTCAGCAAATGTGTATTAATTCACATTCTCTTATTCTGTCAATGTTTCTTGTTAATAGTGCTAACATTTTAAGTGTCCCTGATTATCCGTGATTATTTCTGGTTAGTCTCTGATTCTGTTGAGATTTGTCCCTGACTGGTTGAGACCAATGATCAAATGTATTAAACTAAGCTGCATGTCTCCAAATCCAGAAGTCCTAACCTACCAGCCTGATGTCAATTTTCATTCATTCCTCAACTAGGGGGTTCAGATCCGATCCTTGGATCCAAGTCTGCTGTTACACTAGCTTGTGGCCACCAAAAAACTCTCGAGCTCCTTCCCTATCCATAATGCGCCAGTCCCTAACGTCTCTCAGATCTCATTTGCTGCTTTCGTGTCTAGACGTGGTCGCCTTCAGCTCTCAAGTTGTTGAGTGGGAGATTAGTCTGATTTACATATTAACTCCTAAAAACTGTTTAATTGAGCTTTAGATTTAAATTAATTTTGCTATTACTGATGACCATTATTTTCTATACATGTTAGAGTGTACTTTTTTCCTACCATTGTTGGTAAGCCTAGTCTATTTTTCCCTATTTCTTTACATGTTGTGCATCTCTTTAATACCTCAATTATTTATTTATTTATTTAATATTTGTTTACCAGGATAATCCGACTGGATAACTAGTGTCCATTTTCAGCAGAGTCCTGGGGAGAAAAGCTCCATACAGTTACAGAGCGTAATTAATGATAACAGTTTTGGTTACATAGTGAAAAAGATAACAAATAGGAAACATACAATAGAAAAGTAAAAAACAGTTAAAAATACAAAGTTGAAGTTCAAATACGTGAGCATGGCACTTTCTTGGAATGAGCATGGGGCACATTGTATTTGCAAGGCATTTTCCTAGTAGAGACAATATGTACAATGTATACAATGAGCTTAAGTAGAACATAGTATTGCAAGGTGTTTACCTAGTAAAAATCAATGTGTACAATACATACAGTGGTTGAGCATAGTATTAGTATATGACAAAAGCATAAGGGAGTAAATATCCTACAGTAGGTTGAGGCTTCAGGGGGGTGTATTGCAGTTGCATATATGGTTGGTGTAAAGGTATGATTTAAGGAGGTTTTTGAAAGTGGAAGTGCAATTTTGTAATCTGAGATCAGGAGGCAGGGTGTTCCATGTTTTAGCAACTTCATTAGGGAAGAGAGATTCCCCAGAGCTGTTTTTTTTACATGGAATGTTTTCTATCAGTGCTTTATTGCTGGATCATAGTTGTCTATTTGAATTGTCGAAGTTTAGAAGGCCACTCACATCAGGGTTTTTTTCAGGGTAGTATAGTATTTGGTGTGCTAGGTTGAGTTGGTGGTATTGTAATAAAATGGTAAATTCGAGCCAGTGTAATGATTGTAGGGACTGGCCAGTGATGGGAGCATGATTTGGCATTGGTTGCGAACCTGGCTATTTTGTTGTAGCCAGTGGAAAGCTTGTTTAGACTATTTTTATTTAGGTTTGTTAGTACTGGAAATTCATAGAGTAGTGTTGATAAGAGGTGGATTCTAGCTATAGCAATTCTAGACTTGGAAGCAAGGTAACGTTTTGCAGTGATAGAGGGTCCCTAGTTTTTTTTTTGTGGACTTTGGCGATAGTTATGGAGATATGTTTGCTGTATCTTAGCTGTTGGTCTATTGTAAGTTCATAGGTAGGTACTAGGCTATTGGTCCTAGAGCCTATATAAGCCTAGCCAAAAAGGTACCCTGGCTTTTGTCACCCAAGAAAATTATTTTCCTGTGCCCCTGTCGAACTGAGCCACAGAAGTGATCTCCAGGATGAATTTCCTATCTCCCATCCAATCATCATGATTTGTCTTGAAGAGTGCTAATGAGAAGCTTTATTTGATATAGATAGGTAGTTTGTTCCAGAGTATGGGAAGTCTCTAGGACAGGAATCTATCCCTCCAGCATGTTCTGTTTATTGTAGTGACAAGGTTTAGGTCTCTAGAGGGCGTAGCTCGGAGGGATTGGGATTTCTTTAAGTGGAGCATGTCCAACAACTCTGGGTTTGACATAGCTTTGTATGTTAGGCAGAGATCGCCTCTGAGTAGTCGATATGCGACGGAGTAAAGCTGGAGTTTTTGAGACTGTCTGTGTAGGGCATCTGTTTGAAGCCGGTAATCCTCTTTGTGAGGTATTTCTGCAGCCTTTCCAGTTGTTGTAGATGTCTTGTGAGGTACATACCAAAAGGGGCGCTGTATTCTATAATGAGTCTAATAAGTGTCGAGTAGAGGGGAACAATGACCTCTTTTTTTACTGGATGAGAAACCTTTTGTGATGAGGTGTGCCACGTAGAAGGATTTCCTGACTATTATTTATTTATTTATTTATTTGTTGACCGGGCTAGTCTAGCTGGATACATGTCCATTTTCAGTAGAGGCCCGGGGAGAAAAGCTCCACAAAGAACAGACAAAATGAAAAACAAATTACAGTACAAAGCATTTAACTTCAGTGACAGATGCATAAAAGTTTAGATAAGATAGAATACAGATAAAATACCAAATCCCTTATTTTCGAGTTTGAATTTTTTCCATCGAAGGAGAGTAACAAGAAGGAAGAGGGAAATTATTAGAATAGACTACTGTGGCGATGTGATTATCAAAGGAGAGACTACTGTCCACCTGTGTCCTAAGGTCTCTTATCACACTTTCGGTGTTAAGTAGACTACCTCCTATGTGGTAGTTCATTGGTACAGAGTTTTTACCAAAAGGGATGACAATGCACTTTTTGGCATTGAGCTTGAGGCCGTGGCTTTGACACCAGGCATCTGTCTCAGTGAGGCTCTTTTGTAGGATGTCCACATCGTTAGGAGTTTTGATGATGGCTCCTAGTTTGCAGTCATCTACGAACATTGTTAGCCAAAGACCTTCGGTGTTGGCCTGTACTTCAGAGAAGTAGATATCAAACAGGAGAGGACCCAGGACTGAACCTTGTGGTACTCCACTTGTCACTGGTCTGAAGTCGGATTTGGAGTCTGCTACTTTCTCAGTGTGGGTTCGGTCAGTGAGCCAGTTGGCAACTCATATTGTGACATAGGGATTTATACCTAGTTTAGTGAGTATATCTATAATTCCAGAGTGGGGGATGATGTCAAAAGCCTTGGCGAGATCTAGATAGACTGTGTTAACCACCTTACTTTCATCTACAGCTTTGGTGACCGCTTCAAAGAAGTATCAGGTTTAGGAGACATGATCTGCCTTTTACAGACCCAAAAACTGGGTAAATCCTAGTAATTTGGCCTCTGAGACTGGGGTGATGAGGGTATTGTTGCCTGAAAGTATGGAGAAGATGAAGTCATTAGTTTTTGGTGGATAGAACAACATAAGTTGTGTTTTTAGGGTTATTTAGCCAGTTTTCTATCTCTGCAAAGGATTCTTGGGCTTTTTGTTGAAGTTGGATACTGGGTGCGGAGCAGATCAGGGTTGTGTCATCAACGTATTGGACTATGTCAGCTTTTGTGGTAGTTATGTGAAGTTGGTTTGTAAAGATGTTAAAAAGAAGAGGGCTGAGAATTTAACCTTGTGGTATGCCTAGTATGACAGGGAGTGGGGAGGATAGGGAATTAAGCCATTTGACAGACTGTAGGTGGTTATCTAGGTAACTTCTGAACCAGAGGAGGGGTGGGGTTGTTGATGTTGACTTCAGGGAGGCATGATAAGAGTTTATTGTGGGAAATGGTATCAAATGCTTTGGCTAGATCCAGAAAGGTGGTAGAGACTAGTTTACCTTGGTTCCTGTATGAGTTTATAGTACTGGTAAAGGTAGTTAGGGAGGTGGTGGTGCTGTGGGATGGGCGAAAGCCATGCTGAGTTTTGGAAAGTAGATTATTGAAGAGAAGGTGGGTGAGGAGTTGGTGATGGATGCATTTTTCTAGAATCTTTGATAGGGGTGAAAGGATCGCAATGGGTCGGTAGTTAGAGTGGTCTTTAGAGATCCACCCTTGTGAAGGGTAATGACGAATGAGGTTTTCCGCAAGGCTGGGACGGTGTGTTCAGTAATGGATCTATTAATTAGTAATGAAAAGGGGTAAGCTATAGCACTGGATGCAATTTGAAGGTATTTGGTGGGAAGATTGTTGGCAGCAAGGGTAGTTAGTTTGAGTTTAGCTAATAAGTTTTGGATAGTAGATGTTGGTACTGGTGTGAGTGAGAAAGGGGTAGTGTTTAGTTGTTTTTTTTCTTACTCTTTTTACAAATATTTGTATCCCTTCAACTTAACATCACTAGTGTTTAGCCTTTCTTTTTTCCTAGTTAAAAAAAAAAATATTTGTTGTTGTAGTATTCTCTCCTCTTTCACAGGATATCCGAAAAAAGCCCTGCTGGATTTAAAAAGTATGAAAAATGTGGGCATAAATTGCCCTGTTCTGATGCCCACAATCTTTGTCTGTACTGCTTGGACCCAGAACACTTACAAGAATGCAACCTCTGTCTCGGGTTTAATCCTTGAGCCCTGGCTGCCAGAAAAAATAAATTGATTTTGAAAGGCTTGCTGCCAACTTCATTCTCCGAGGCCATTACTGAGGCTCAATCCCCCAAACACAAAACTAGAGGCCTTGCAAAAAGCTCTAAACCTGAATCTTCAGCCTCTTCCTCCTCAGAACCTAAACAGAAAAAAGAAAGATCAGATCCAAAATTAGTCTGACCATCAGATCCGATCAAACTGGTATCTGATACTCCATCCATGGATCCGAAGCCTTTACCGAGGACAACTTATTCTCCTCATCTGGCTCCAGTCCTGTCCAGAGTGTCTTCTCCCTTTCTAGACAGGCTCTGCAAATCTCCATCCCTGGCATCTTGTCATTCCTTCAGGAGTCTCACTGAAGCAGATGTGGATAGAATGCTGAGGAAATTCCTCACTATGCAAATTCAGATGGGAGTTCTTATGGCTTCTACCCCTTCAGGTTAGGAAGCCAAACTTTCTGCTACTCTACCCATTACAGCTCCTTCTGTAATCCAGCCTGTTGCTGTAGAGTCCTTGGATCTGAGCCTTCTGGATCTGTCTGGTTGAGATCAGAAGAAAGCACCTTCTTCTGATCCAGATATTGCTCAGAGTGCACTGGCTCCAGTATCCTCGGAGCCAGATGAATCTTGCAGCCAAAGTATCCCTGTCAGATCTGAGAGATTGGAGTCAACTCTGAGGTTTTCAGAGTCATCTCTTCCGTTCAGAGCCTCGGCACTGTACAGCTTGGCTCCATCTTCCACCTCGGGTGGTTTGGTTTTGGAGTAGAGGGAGGTGATGGGCCGGAAACTTGCTTTCTTTGGCTCCGTTGTCTTCCTTCTCTCTGGAGCAATCTGTTTTCAAGGTTGTGAAGAGAGTGTTCTCTGGTCAGGCAGGACAAATGGATCCTACCCCCTCGGATCCTCCCTCTACTCCTCAGATGTCTTTGCATCTTCAGCCTCAACATTCTACCCCACAGGAGCATCCAGATCAAAGCCTCCAGACTACCCAGCAGGTTATTCTAATCTCTTCTGATACTTCACTGACCATCCCACTGAGGAAGTCCCTAAGAAGAGAAAGTGCAGAAAAGGAGTCAAGGCCGTCCTCAAGGGTCAGTCACTGAGGATACTGATTTCAGTGGAGAGGTGTCCCCAAAATCACCACTTAATGATGTCTCATTTGGAGACATTCTTGATCGTCAAACAGAAGGTGGCTGGTCTTCCCAAGACCTCCTTTCCAGAGGAATCAGTATTTCAGGAGGCCTTTGGAGCTTGCCTGTCTACTTTCTGGGTTACTCTGCCTGCCGATGAGGTCATTTATTTTGATCTCTAGGCAGGTGTGGAAGGAACCTGATTCAGTTGAGCCAATCCCCAAAAGACCAGACTGGATTCTGGCTTCATCAGTAGGAAGGTAATTTTGGGGTTAGGGAATGCCAGTAGATGTCATGGTCGCAGTGGCAGCTACAAAAAAGGAACTTGCTGAACAGAGTTCCACTGTCCATCCTTCTAACAGAGATTCTAGGATGATTGACAGATTTGGGAAGAGTGTTTATGCTTCAGTGAATTTTGCACTCAGATCACTGAACTATCTGGCACATTTTATGAAACTTGAGAGATTTGGTTAAAGAGCTATTGAAATCTATTTCTGGAACAGACACTGCTGTGGCTCAATCTTCAATAGCCTCTCAGTTGGCTACCCTACAAGCTGTATCTAATTTGCCCATGAGGCTTATCTCGCATGCTGCCAAAGGTGCTTCAAGAGCTGTGTGTGCAGGTATTTCCATCAGGAGACATGCCTGGATGCTCCTGTGTGATTTTGTGGAGCCCTTCAAGCCTTCTTTTGTTAATGCTCCTTTTGATGGCACTTCTTTGGGCCCACAGTGAAGGACACAGTCTCCTGGTGTGAGAAAGACTGAAAGACCCTCTCTGCACTGGGCATGCATTTTTAAACCCATCAAAGGACCTTCTCTAGGAATCAATTAGGAGGTCAGAAATGTGGTTCAAAAAGTGACAGGGTCCTTTCCAGGACATAAATAGGAGATAGTTCCTCAAGAGGCCGAGGGGGGAGCTACAATGGATGGCGACATCCCTGTGGCAGAGGAGGTCCACAAAACCAGGGGTCTAGAGATTCTTTTTCTGATAGACCTTTTCAGCACTCCTGAAAGGAAGCCAGATTACCCACGTCTGGAGGCAGTTGGAGGTCACTTATCCCTGCACCAAAAACCTGGCTAGATATAACAAAAGACATTTGGGTGAAAAGGATTATTTTCAGATGTTATATAATTCCCTTTTTCTTACTCCCTCCATTTGTAAGAAAATTTCCTGATGTTCCATCCAGCCAGAGAAAAGCAGCAGGAGTAGAAATTCAAAAGCTGGTAATAAAGAGTCATCCAAGAGGTTCCACTAGACCAAATAGAATATGGAACTTATTCAAAATTATTTTTAGTACCAAAGAAAAACAGGGGACTGGAGACCAGTTTTGGATCTCAGTATATTGAACAAGTCAGTTCAATTTACAAAATTCCAGATGGTCACAGTTCAGTCCATTCTGCTCTTTTCTGGGCAAAGACAACTGGCTGTGCTCAACAGAACCTCAGGATCACATAGAAATGAATAGATGATCCAGAAGGTACTTGTGCTTCCAGCTGGGAGTCCTTCACTATCAGTTCAGAGCACTGCCCTTTGGCCTCACCACATCCCCAGGGGTGTTCAAATGTTCGGCAGTAGTAGCAGCTCACTTGAGACTGCAGGGATAGTAGCAGCTCACTTGAGACTGCAGGGATTCTGAGCATTTCTGTATTTAGACGACTGGCTCATTACCGCTCCCACTAGGCATCAACAGGTAGAAGCATGTGATCAGGTGCTGTAGACTTGTTTACATCTCAGAATAACAATAAATTATGACAAGTCTCAGAACTGACCCAGACATTAGAATTCATAGGGGCAGTATTCATGGTAGCTTATCTTTATCAAGAGTGCAATCTGTAAGGATGCAGGTCAGGAAAATAATATGCAGGACCAGAATTTCAGCTTGATTGATTCTGCAAGCCCTGGGATCAGTGTCAGCAGTAATAATTTTAGTTTCTTTGGCAAGATTACACGCACACACGCACACACGCACACACACACACACACACACACACACACACACACACACACACACATTCTACAATGGATACTAGCAGTACAATGGTCAATGTTTTCTCAACCCATGTCAGCAAAGATAAGAATAACTCAGTTATGCAAAATATATCTTTGGTGATGGATGCAGTCGCAACAGGTATTACAAGGCTGTCCTTTCATTCTCCCTCAGGCCAGGGCTATAGTGAACATGGATGCTTCCCAGATTGAGTGGGGGGGGGGGGCATTTCTTGGGTAAAACTGTCCAAGGCACTTGGTCCCCCAAAGAGGCCAACTCGCGTATCAGTTTTCTGGATATGAGAGCAGTGCTTTTGATATTGTAGGCATTCTAAGACTCTTTCCCTCTTGAAACAGTTGCAATCCAGACAGACATGTCAGTAGTTTATTACATCAACAAACTAAGGTCGATCAGATCTTATCCTCTGTGTCGAGAAGCCCTCAAAGTGTGGCAATGGGTGATATCTTCCAACCGCTTTCTAAAAGCAATGCACAGTCCAGTGTGATAGCAGACAAACTGAGCAGGTATAAGTGGTCTGTCAACAACAAAGTGAAAGATACAATTTTCAGTCAGTAGAGCCAGCCTTGCTGCCATCTTTTTGCCTCTCCCCTAAACAAATGCAGCAGCTTTTTTTCCCTAATCCTCCCATCGAGGGAATCATCGAGGGATGCTGTACTCAATGATTGCCACTCCCCCCCGTCTTCTGTATGCTTCCCCTCCGACATGACTAATTCCCAATTTCTTGCAGAAAGCAGCCCGGTTGAAGAGCTAAATCATCCTCATTGCTCCATTCTGGCCTTGGCAGGTTTGGTTTCCCTTCCTTTGGCCTCACCTACAAGTATCCACCTTGGATTCTGGATCCAACTCCAGACCTCCTTAGCCACCCTACAGGCATGATTCTTTTAACAGCCAGACAACCAATGTTATCTTCCCCTGTTCACTGCATACTTTTATCCTCCTGTAAACCTTCTACTAGGAAACTCGACAGGAGTAAATGGAAAAGGTTCATTTGTTGGGCAAAGCAAAATCAAATTGACCCCTTCTCAGTTCCAGTTCAATCTGTTCTGGAATTTTTGGTGAGCCTATTTAATGAAGGTGCTATATCATCAACTATAGAAGTCCAACTAGCAGCAATCTATAATTTTCATGTTGGATTTCAAAATTCTTTGCTGGCTTCCTCTAAGCTGTGCAAAGCCTTCTTGAGAGGCACTCCTGCTAAAACCCCTTTATAATGACCCCACTCCACCATGGGATTTTAATTTGTTACTGCATGCATTAAGTCATTCTCCCCTTGAACCAACAGCTAAAAGTGATCTTAAATTCCTCACCTGGAAAACTATCTTTCTAGTTGCAATTACATCTGCTAGACGAATTTCAGAGCTTAAAGCATTTCCATTTCTTCCAAGCCTCCATACTTGATTTTTCATAAGGACAGGCTAATGTTACGTACCAATGCTTCCTTCCTAAGTTGGTGTCAGAATCCAGCATCAACCAGTCCATTAACTTGCCAGTGTTCTTTCCTAAATTTGCAAATAAAGGTGAATATATGTTGCATTTATGTGATGTCCGTTGACATTTGTTTTTACTTGCACAGAAGAAAAGAAATTAGACAGATCGGCTATTTATCGCCTTTGCACATTCTAAATTGGGCGAATCAGTTGCAAAGTTAACTCTAACTAGATAGTTGACAGATTGCATTTCATTTGTCTATAACAAGTTGAATCTCTCCTTACCAAAATCTTTAAAAGCTCATTCAACCAGATCTATGGCAACAACTTCTGTGTTGCAGTCAAGAGCTTCCATGGACGATATATGTGCAGCTGCAACTTGGCCAAATTCTCATACTTTTATCACTCATTAAAAAGCTGATCTGGCCTCGAGGGAAAAAGCAGCCTTTGGCTCAGTTGTACTCTGGAATATCCTTCCTTAGAGTCCACCTAGGATTTTAGGTAGCTGGGGAATCTGTCCCATTAGTTGAGGAATGACTGAAAATTGACAACATCAGATAAAGAAGCTATGTACTCACCATAACTTTCCATTTGTGTTTTCAATTTTCATTCTTTTTAAACTCTCCTCCCACCAATCCCTCATCCTTTTTAATGACTGACTTCTGAAGGAATGGTAGGCTTCAAGGACACTACTGTCCTTTGTGTTGAGCTCCGAATATGGCATATCATAATAGTTCTTCTGTCAAGCAGCAACCAGCATCTGAGAGATGTTAGGGTTTGGTGCATTATGGGTAGGGAAACAACTCAAGAGTTTTTTGGTTGCCACGAGCTAGTGTAACGGCCAAGTCGGAGCTGAGAATCAGATCTGAACCCATTAGTTGAGGAAGAATGAAAACGGACAACACAGATGGAACATTATGGCGAGTACATAAGTTCTTTTTTCCTTAGTCAGTATTAGTTTTGCCATTGCATTCTTTATCTTCTGTTACCCCCCTCAAAAAACTCCTTACTTTCCTTTTTTTTAATATTCCATATCTGCTCTCTCAGGCCCACATTTATTTAATTGTTTATTCAGCCCTCTGTTTTAACTAAAGTCTTGAGTGCGTCATCTTGTCATGACCCCACAAAAAGGGGAAGTTCAGATATAATTCATTACTGTAGTCTTTTTTTTTTTTTTTTTGCTTCATTTACATTATATCCAGGTAGACTAATAAAATATTTCAGTTTGTCAAATATAATTTTATATCATGTTCCAGACTGGTAGTCTTCAATGTTAAGTTGTCTCCAAAAAAGGCTATTTTCCCATTAGTAGTTATCCATTTATATCAAATTACATTTGATTGCCTTATATCTCTGGTTAATGGCTCTAAATGCAAAGCAAAGAGTAATGGTGAAAGCAGACACCCCTACCTAGTTCCTCTTTTGAAACTAAATGCTTTACACAGCTGGGTACCACACTTCTTAGGCTCATGGATTTATGGGTAGTTATTAGATATACAGTCCAAGAATCCAGTGAAGAGCCTAGCCGAAATTCCCAATTGCCTCAAAACAATGTCTGATTAAGTAATTTGCTCAAAGTCACTCACAGTAGACAAGTGAAGATGATAAGAGTAAAGCCATGTACTCTTGTCAGATCATAAACAAGTCAGAGCATTAGTCCAGTTCACTAACTGCATGAACTCCCTTGTAGATAATAAATGTTAATGCTCTCACTGCTTGTGGAAACCTTAATGCCTCAAAAGATCTCTTCGTAAATGTACAACTCATTCTGTGAAATGTTTTTTTTAGCATCCAGACCATTTAATATTAATATATTACTATTTTCCAGTGCATCCTTTTGAATCATAAGGGTTAAGTTAATGTTGGCAAATGTTTACCTACCTTCTACAAACCCACAATGATCCAGGTCTGTTTTTCTTGGAAGTATATCTTTGCCATTCTTTTTGCTAACATCATTAGAAACACTGTGTAGTCATGATCCAGATTTAAAATGAGTCTGGGCGACCCTGGATCAAAATTATGTCTTTTTCTTCTAATGTTGCAGTATTCTTAACGTGGGGAAATCCTCCGCCCCAAGTGATCCAACATCCAACCAGCATAAAACAGTTTTTAGCTACTGCAAGTATGTGGGATATTGCAGGTATGACTTGTCAAATTTCAGCTATAAAAAGGATGTCCGCACATACAATCCTAAGAACTTCTCTGACGCCGTTCGGAATGCTTGGCTCATACGTTGGTTTGCTGTCTTTCTGTTTTGCTACTTCCAACTTTCAGATAAGTGCCCCATTGGGGTTTACATTTTTTATTGCTATTGCCTTTTTCGTTTAGTTCATGTCATCCATGAAGGGCAAGTGTAGGTATGAAAGGTAAATTTCACATAATGACAGTCATGTTCTTTGTCTTTTTTTTTTGTCTAGGCCCAAGTCATGACCACTGTTCCTGTTCAGTTTGGCAGGCCATTGTCCCAAAGAGGTTGGGTATGGTTCTTTGGGGGGAATCACCTCATAAGCCATTAAAGAATCCGACCTAAGCACATCCTCAAAGGCAGTGCAGGCGTCTGTCTCAGATGGTCAAGGAGAATCGCGGCTTTATAGTGTTGGAAGGCTGAGATACTCAATCCCTGTAAAAAAGTAAGGCTCTAATGGCTGTTAAGCTTCCTTCTGCTGTTTCTGCTCCCTCCTTTACTCCTTCTCCTGTTAGGAGGGGTAGAGAACAGGAGTTTTCAGAGGACGAGTCTTCATCTGATGAGGATTCCTTGGCATATTCAACTCAAATTACATCTCCTTTAGAATATACTTCCCCTGAGGAAGAATCCAATGTTGCAGATTCTCCAGTGGAAGAAATATCTTTTGGGGAAACTATTTTATCTTTTGGCTTTCGGGGAAACTATTAACAAAATGAGAGAATTCTTTAAATGGGACTGCTCTCAGGCTTCTGAGGTGCAAAAAAGTGTTATGACCATTTACAAATGGAATCTCCTCCTCTTTCTGCTGTGTTGCTTGTATTGCCAGCATTTATGGATTCTTTATTCCTCTCCTTCTAAGGCCCCTGATTCTCAGGCTCCTGCACCTAAAAGGCCTGACAGATTTTATAAGGTGCCAGACAACTGTAAATTCCTTTACAAATGCCCTTCAGCTGCTCCTGCTGTGGCATCCGTTGCTTCAGGCAAATCTTCTTGGTTATTACCATCCCCTAAGCTACTTCCTTCAGATAAGGAGAGCAAGATTATAGAAATAGTTGGGAAGAAGATTTATCTGCCACTTTAGCTTTCCATGCCATTAATTGTCAAACACACATGTCCAGATATTTTTTGGCTTTTCGTTCTCAGGCCTCTCAAGCTCTTTCAGATCTTCCAAATTCCGATATTAAAAATCAGGTTATGTCCTTTTTAGAAGCTTCTTACAAGTGGCTAACCACTTGGTCAAATGCAGTTATGATGTAGCAGAAACATGATCTAGAGCAGCTGCTTCTGGCTCTGTCCTTAGAAGGTATTCTTGGTTGAGGCTTCAACCACTGCCAGATGACATCAAAGCAAAAGTGGTGGATGCTCCTCTAGATAGCAATGCTCTTTTTAGTACTTCAGCTGCAGACTTGTTTGTCCTTACTTGAAAAGGGAAAGGAACTTCACTACTCAAAACACTTTTGTGTCACCTGTCCCAAAATTTCACAGAAATTTTCCTTCTAAATCCTCTTTTGTTAGGAGACAGACCTGTCCTTCTTTTTCTTCTTCCAGGACTAAGACTGTTAGAAAACTTCCTTAGCCTAAAGCTTTTCTTTCAGGGTCTACTTTTAAACAGTCTCTTACAGATAGGACAGGTAGCCTGTGACTTTCAACCACTTTCAAATCTTACTACGCTTTCTCTGCATCTATCCATCTCTCTTCCAGTTTGGGCAAGTATAACTCAGGATACCTAGGTTTTGTCTGTTATCCAACTTGGGTATTTATTGACTAGGAAAAATCTTCCTCCTTTTAGGGGCATTCCTCAACCTCCTCCAAACCAATTGGATTTGTTTCCACATGCTTTAAAGGATTTACTTACTCGAGGAACAATTCAACATGTTCCTCTGGACCAAAGGGGAAGGGGGTTTTACTTAAGAATGTTTCTTGTGCCCAGAACGGAAGGTCCTTGGAGACCCATTCTGGACAATTCCCATTCATACACTTTTCTAAAGATTCCTACTTTCCGCATGCTGTCTTTACAGACTTTGTTTCCTCTAATTCCTCCTCAGGCCTACATAGCCTCTCTGGACGTCAAGGAGACGTATCTTCACATCGCTATTCATACTTTTTACAGGAAGTTTTTTATGTTTCTCTGTGGCTTCCATGTGCTTTCATTTTTCTCCCTTACCTTTTGGTCTATCCACTGGCCCAAGGATAGTCACAAAGTGTTTGGCCTCTGTAATTGCTTATTGCAGGATCAGAGGTATTCAGGTATATCCATACCTGGACAACCTACTTTTTCTGTCTCCTCTTCCAGAACAGTTGCTTCAAAAATCTGCAGTTTGCCCTCTCTCTCCTGCAAAGGCTGGGGTTCAAAATAAATTTCAAAATATTATTTCTTTCCCCTTCTCAGGATCACATTTTCCTAGGCTGCACACTAAAAACAGATCTCATGATGGCTTTTCTTTCACCAGAAAAGGTTCTCTCTCTCATTTGCTTCTTCGAGAGTCTTCTGTCTCTTCCATCTCCAACTGCCAGGGAGTTTCTGAGACTACTGGGGTTTATAACATCCACAATACCCATGGTGCCCCAGGCAAAACTTCACATGAGGAAGTCTCAGTGGTACCATTTTGGATGCAGTATGCTTATCCTCTGGAGTTTGTACTTCCTCTTCTCCCATGACTAAAATCTGAGCTGTTTTGGTGGATTCAGCAATTTTCTCTGAATCCAGGCCTTCGTCTTCAGTCTCAACCAACTCAAGAGATGTTCACAGACACCTCAGACACAGGTTGGGGCAACTTTTGCATCAAAAAAGGTGCAGGGTCCGTGGTCTCCTTCTCAAAGGAAGGAGCATGTCAAAATCAAGGCGATGAGGGCCCTCATACTAGTTCTACAGGCTTTCCATCCCATGTTTTAGCAAGGACTTCTGAAATTGTTTACGGACAGCACCACAGTCCTCTGGTATGTAAAAAAGCAGGGGGGGGGTCTTATCTTCTTTGCAGATTGGCTCTGGTGTCATTAAACTTGACAGTTCAGTACAAGGTGACTATTCAAGCAGTGTACATTTCATCCACTCGAAATTTTGTGGCAGACACTCAGCACTAAGCAGGTCCATGATTCAATCCCACGGATGGATGCTTCACAGGGATGTGTTTCTGGACTTGTCCATTGGTAGGGGTACTTCTGTAGTGGATCTTTTTGCCTCCCCTCTGAACAGACGAATGCCTCTTTTTTTGTGCCAGAGTCCCACGTCCTCTTGTTTGGAAGGTGGATGCCCTATCTTTCTCATAGAAGGGGATGTTTCTTTATGCAACCCCCTTTTCTCTCATTAAAAATGTTCTGCTCAAGATTCAGCAGGACAAACCAAAAATCTTGCTGGCGACTCCCTTTTGGCCAAGATGGAATTGGTTCCCTCTTCTGTATTTAGCTCAGGGCAATCACAAGTTACTCCACAGGGTGGACCTTCTCGCACAGGAAAAGGGATGTCTGCTTCATCCACATCTGTCAACTTTACATCTGACTCTGTCGGTGATAAACTTATGATTCCTTTCAGGCACTTTTTTTTTCTGAGGATTTGCTAAGGGTATTGCAGGAGGCCAGAAATCCCAGTACTAGAAGATATTACTTATTTAAATGGAAGAGATTTTCTACTTGCAGTCTTTCACATAATCTGGATCCACTGTCAGTGGATATCCCAGTTGTCTTTCTTTCTTGTGAATTACTTGAGTGGTTTGACTTATTCCTCAGTGAGAGTTCACTTGTTAGCCATTTCTGCTTGTCTGCCATTGATTCTCCATTTGGCTTCTAGACTGGAAGTGAAACCTTATCTTAAAGGTGTCTTTCACATTAATCCTCCCAGTAATCCAGTTTTTTCTCCTTATTGGGATTTGAATTATGTTTTAGAGAAGCTAATTGTAGCCCCTTTGAACCTGCAGTTTCAGCTTCCTTAACTAGCCTTAATCTCTGCTAACAGGGTCTCTTGAGATTCAAGTTTTAATGGCTTCTCCACCTTTCCTTGTTTTTCATAAGGACAGGGTCTCATTACGTACTAATCCTTCCTTTATGCCCAAGGTGGTGAATGAGTTGTCTCTTAATCTATTCAATTACCCACTTTTTTCCCTTCTACACAGTCCTCCAGTGAGAGTATCTTACACACCTTGGATGTGCACAGACAACTTGGATTTTATTTGGATAAGACTAAGGCTATTAGAAAATCTGCAGCTTTTTCTTTTCATCCCAGGGCTCTGGGTTTGCCTGTTCCAATCAGACTATTTACTCTTGGATTTCTAAAGCTTTTTTGTTTTGTTGTGGGTTTCATGGTAAGAGTCTCCCTGTTCCTGTTAAGGCTCGCTCCACTAGGTATGTGGCTTCCTCTGGTGTGTTCTTTAAGGGTTTGAATACTGTCTCTTGGTCTTCTGTCCATACTTTCACCAAGCATCACAAGCTGGATAGCATTTCTAGCTCTAGGGCTGGTTTTGCTAGAGCCATTCTTCATGGCGTTGTAGAAAATTCCTCTGTACCTTCCTCCTCCCAGGTTTCCTCCTAAGCTTTGGTACTCTTCCATGTGTTAAGAATACTGCAACATTACAATAGAAGGACATAGAATAGTTGTGTAAAATGTTACCATAACCTGAGCTGTCCTTCTCTTCTATGTTGCAGTATTTTTCTATCCCTCCCTCCTTCCCCCTCTACCTTGTTCTTTTGCTTGGATAGCAGATTACTTTCCTTTTTCCTTACTCTGGTGTTCATCCTGGGGCATTTCAGTTTTGAAGGTTGTATGTGCAGATGTCCTTTTTATGGCTGATGTTTGACAAGCCATATGTACGACATCCCATGTACTTGCGGTAGCTAAAAGCTGTTTTATGCTGGCCAGATGTTGGGTCACTTGGGCCATAACATGTCCCCACATGTTAAAAATACTGCAATATAGTAGAGAAGGACAACTAAGGTTATGGTAAGATTTTACACAACTATTCTATCTTTCCCTTCCTTTGGTGTATAGAGTGTCAATCGTGCAACAGATAGCTCACTTGCCTTTGGTGCTTTACACATTTCCAGCATATATTACTTTCCTTTATCATTTCTTTAGTTTTCCCCTTCCTTCTCCCACTTTCATAGAAACTTTATTAACAGCACCAAAACACAGTTTGCAGTTTGAAAACAAATGAGACTTTCAGCAGACAGCTTACCATATAAAATTTCATTTAAGTGAAATCTATTTTACATTTGTATTTATAAAAGTTATTTTCTCTCTTTGGTATTTACTGGTTTCAATTCTTTTAAAATATCATTTAGAGTGCAACTCAAATTTTGGTTTTCGCATCCTTTTCCATATAAATATGCATCCATTTTAAATACAGTCTTCAGTCTAATGTCCCAGTGCACAGTTTTTATGAAATCTGTCATTTTTTTTAATTGAAAAACATTTCATCTTTGTTGTTTTAGCCATCCTTAATCAGAAAAGGAGTTTGAAGGAAATACTTCCACTGACGAGTCCATAGTTTATTTTTTTGCATTTGTTGACCGGTTGCTTTTTCCCTCAGTACGTTATCCTACATACAGTTCTTTACTTTTTGTCAGCTCATGTTGTGCCCTTCAGGAGTCTGTTTTTAATCCACGTAGGTAGAAGACATAAAGAGTACAGAATACAATAACCTAAAATGATGATTCATATCTCTGCAGAGCATTTATTTTAGTTCGTGTTTGTAATGAAAGATCATTTTCACATATACCATTGGGTCTCCAACCGTTAAGATTGTTTTTTTTTTTTGTTCCACAAAACCAAATAATTTGCTTTTTTAGCTGGTATGCCTACAGTTTAATCAGTATAAGTTTTGTGTGCTTTCTGAGTCTCATATTTGGAATATTTATATGTGCTCTTTCTATTTTAATATAATCAATAGAACTTTCAGTCCATGTGCTGAAGCATTTTCTTGTTGTCTTTACAGTCCTTCCCTTTTATTTGTTTTGCTGCTGCTATAAACTTCAAGTTGTTCCTGGATGACCTGTCCTATAGTTCAGCCAGTTTCTGTTCCATTTGTTCTTATATTAACTACTGTTCCACTGTTTTTCTTTCATTTCCTTTTCAGCAGTTTGAACACTAGTTATTGCATCTGAATACCTAGTTAAAACATTTATTCCCTGCAACTTCTCTGTATTCCAGCAGGGAAACATTTACATTAACAATCTCAAACGGAATTGGTCAACCTTTCTTAATAAGTTTATTGAGGAATGTTCTCCTTCCTTTGCCATTACCAGTCTGCTTTTTCACCTCTGATCCATGCTGCTTTCAGTTCCCTTCTGAGTTTTTACAGTTGTTCTGCCTTTTGCTTCACTTTTTCTCTTGTTGACCTTCACAATTTCATAGACATTTCAGCTACCAATTTCTGTCGTGTGTACAGTAATTCGCATGTTTTTGTTGTTTTTAAATGGTTTTAGAATCTTACAGAATGACTGCCTTGCACTGCGGTGGTGGTTTTGCGGTAGTGCTGTCACCTGGCAGTAAGACGTTGTTCCGTTCGATTCTCAGCTATAGCGTCTTCTGTCTGGAGACATGCGTGAATGGGTGTACCTTCGTTGAAGGTTGTGCGTCAGAGCTGGCAACTCGGCACATAAACATCTACTGCCAATCATTAGCGAACCAAAGTTCCGCTGTAGCGACCCCTAACCGGGAAATGCCAAAAGACACAACAACAACACAATGACTACCTTCCTGGAATTCCCTTAAGGTTTATTTTTTATGTCTTGAGGGATTGAGGGAGGCTGAATGTGGCAGAGTTGAGAACTCTTGAGACCGTCACCTGATTTTTTTTTTCACTCATTCTTTTGTTTTACAAATCAGTCTAACAAAAGTCCCAACACATTATTCTTATATTTTCTTAGTATATCTTGATTCCGTTATATTAGCTGTGATCTGTGCTGTTTGATATTCACAAATTTTGAGGTAGCTACCAGCTTAATTATTAGGAGTCCTGCCTTATCTGAAAATATTAGAAGCAAGACTTTCTCTTGTGGTAGTTTATAATACATATTTTCTGATCAGTATTGTATACAGGGCTTTGATTTTTAATATGCTTAGCTGTAACTGGATTTCAAGTTCTCCAGATAATGTCTGACATGTTCAGCACCCCCCCCCCCCCAATAAAGAATATCTCACATTTTTGTGCCATGTTAAGAATTCCTCTATTGAACTTTGTTTCCTTCTTCTCAAGAAAAGAAAGTCTGTGAGCAACAATCTGAATTACAGGAATTTTTTCTGCTTTCATTTTTGTTCATATTGCTTTCTGTTTCCTGTTTGCCTATTATTCATAGTGTTACAAGTCCATATTTTATGTAGAGGGTTACACAGGTTTTATAGGTTCATCACATCTCTTACAGTTTTACCCTTCCTTATTAAGCCTTGTATAGTGAAATCCCAGATGTGGTTCAGTGTTTGCATTTTCTATGCTGCTCCTATATTTAATGCTGTCAGTTTGCTACGCAGACTGTAGTTGTTGATGATCATTATCCTCCATGTTACTGTGGCCTTGACTTTTTCTTCTGGCTCTCTTTCTGTAGCCTTTAGTGGAACTAAAGAGTTGACCATTCCTTCTTAAATTTATTGATTTGTCATCTGCAGTGCTAATTGTCTGATTTTTAAGGGGAAGAGTGGATTCCTATGACTTTTTGAGCCTTTATCTTTTGGCATGATTAAATGCATGCTTATGAGTTACTCAAATACATTAAGATGCTGGCTTCTGTCAAAAACAAATTTATTAAACACACACACACACACACACATACACACACACACACACTTCCCAGGGAAAGCTGGTAGAATTCTAGTTTCTTAAAACTTTCATCCTGGTAGGGTAGTTCTGCCACCTTGTTTATTGGGCTAGTGACACAGCAGTTACCACGCCAGTCTTGATCAATTGCTAAATAACAATACACACTAATGGTAATGTGCAAGGCAGCCTTGCAGTTTTGCCAGTTAGATGTGAATGCGAACAGTTTGTCAACAGGTAAGAATGTATTTATTGCTAACTGTTGACAAACTGTTCACATTCAATGTAATTTGTGCTGGCAAAGGAGAAAAGTCCAAAGGTCTAAGCAGTTTTTCTATTTTTCTGCCTAATTGCATTATAATTCTGGTAGAATTTAAATATATGGCAATCCTCCATATACCCTAGTTATACCATGTTTGTGAGAATACTATCATCTCGTTCCACATATATAATTTCTAATGGTCATGATTCTCTTTTCCTACCTATTACCAATCACCATTATTTTTTTATCATTCTTTTTCTTTGTAGGGTGTGTATAGATGGGAGAGAGCAGTCTATGTGTTACTGCAGCCTCCTTTAGACGTGATTCTACTTGAGTGACTCATTGTGCTTGTGATGTGTTTTGGGGCCGTCTTTCCATACACTCACCTAACCCCCCCACACACACACACACACACACACACACACACACACCTTCTTTGCATTATCTGTGGTCAGTCAGTGCTGCTCTTCTTATGTAATACAAAACTTAAAGGCAAAAACTTACTCCGTTTTCACTATGGATTGTTTCTGTGCATCTCTTTATCCTGCAGGAAATGTGAACACACAAAAACCACCCCATTTCCTACACTACTGATTTATTCAAGCACCTACCATCGCATTAGTACCAGTGCATTTAAGAGTATAATAGAACAAGTATAAACCTACTGAATCTCGGGATTGTTACCATGGGATTTATGGAATCCTGACTCTGATGTTATTCTTCAGTTCTTGTCTTCACACAAACATACTACCAAGCCTTCTGTAGACACAGAGTCATCCTAGCATGTGTGTGTGTATGGGGGGGCTCTGTTTCTGTAGCCCCCATATCATTACGTTTCATTAAGTGATTATACATTTCTGAGTCCCAATAATTGAGGAGGTGCTGAGTCTATTTCGATTGGTGTTGAATATCTTTATTCTTATTGACAACCATAACTGCATGTATTTACAACCTACCACCAATACAACTTCACTTGGCTCTTTCTGCAACTAAATCTTACTGTGCTGCCTTATAAACATTGCATAATGTTACACAGTGGGAAAGTGGTCTCCCAGCACTCAGTTTGCTTTTGAAATTTGCTTTATTTAATTATTTTTTACACCGTTTATTTTTGTCACTAACTTGGATCAGCCCTGCAAAAGAAAACCACTCTTTAGCACTCCTGGAGTTAAAATAATAAGTTAAAGGTTGTTGTGTGGAACCTCTACATTGGGTGTGGGGACTATGTTCCCCTGCATAAGTGTGCATATGTATGTGTGCTTGTTTGCTCATATGGTGAGATTTTATAGTTAGATGTGGCAGATTCATCAAGGTGCCCTCAGTGACAAACATTTGTTTTTCTAGTACTCTTAAAACCTCTTTCATATTTGCATCTTAGTAAGAAACCTCGGATATAAGGCTGTTTCATTACTTTCTGAGCATTTGCACAGCATTAGGTGTAGCCTTTTGCTCCTGGAACTACTTGCCCCAGATTGGTGTCCATTACTTTCACACTCCTATCCTATTGTAATTGAAGAAAACTTGATGAATAACAAAATGGACACTAGCCCTTATGTAAGATTAGGATACATGGCTTTATTTTCATGTGAGTCATCTTGCAGCTGATGAAGTCCTACACTGTGCTAAGGAGTGATGTCTAGCCAGTACGACTAGAATGTATTTGTACTTGATTTTGTAGGGGTTGCAAAAAAAAAATCAAAGGAAGAAACTTTATTAAAAAATAAGGTAAAAAGAAGATGAAAAAGATCAAAGAGCGGCAGGTATTATCATGCATGATCTAAGCAGGATAAAATTCTCTGAACCATTCAACATTGTTAGTAACTTCTGTTCTCAGTTTGCTTACCTAATAAACTGAGAACAGAATCTCTGAATATCCTTTAGTTGCATTCCTCTTTTCTACTCCTTTGTCTTCCAGACCAGCTTCTCCTTTCAGATTATTTTGCCTTTATATAAAAAATTATTTTTAAAGAAAATTCCTAGTCAAGGTAAACATGGTTCAGACTATTTTTTATCCAAAATTCATAAAGTCCTGTAATACATTTCTGTTCTCACTCCTAATACAAATATTTAACTTCTCTAACTAGGTGTCATTTATGAATATCAGATTAAACTGTACATTGTGAAGATGAATAAAATACACTAGACATGAATTGTTATCATAAAGAAGCTTTACTGAACACTGACTGCAGGATCAAGTGACTCACAGCAGCCAATAGCAGAAGCTACCTTAAAGAAGCCTAAATCTAATTCCCATTTTACTATATATGTGACCTACCCATTAGTTTAAGATCTATATACACTGTTTAGAAGTTAAATGCTATAAAAATGGAATGGCCTATCACAGTCCCGTACAAGTCATGTGATGTACATAAAACACTGAATCACCACAGAAAATAATGAAACCATTTAAAAACAGCATCTTTAGCTATGTTCATTCATTATTTTTGAGCGGATTCTTGATCAGTCTTCAAAAGCTAGAATGTTACAGATATTAGTCTGGCTGGAAATGTATTTTTGTTAAACTCCTTACTTTAGTAGCTTTTAAATCAGGTCCATGAGAAACCTTCTCCAGCAGAAAGTCCGATATAATTAGTAGATTATGGTTGAGTCTTAGGCTAAGGACAATGAACAGTTTTTGCTGATAAGACATTTTAATGGCTTTGTTAGATTTTGGTTTATTTAAAACTTTTTCCTTGCACCATGTCACCTTAAGCTGTAGAATTTGGAAGTTAAAATATGATTTCTGTTCCTGCAGTAGTGATACATATTAAGGCCCTGCAGCAAATAAGATTTCAACTATACTGAAGAATCAGGCCCAGGTGTCTGGCATTGAGACTTAATCATAATCGACACAGGCAGAGGATAACAACATTGGGTTTAATGTAAAAAAAAATGTACACTTTTACTTGTTGAAGAAAATAACCATTTTTGTGTTCGCAATAAGATATTAAATAAAGAGGAGCAAAAAGCCTAGCCCATACTAGTAACGAATACATTACATTTTGACACACAAATACTGTGGCAAAAAAATCTTATTTTGTAAAAAGGTTGATACTTAGGACGGTAATTTAAGAAATGTGCCTTTGTACCCTTGTTTAAGTCTATAATAAGACCAATTCTGGAAAGTGGATCAGGATTCTGTATATTAACTAAGGCAGAAAGGGACAAGATTGAAAAGTTGCAAAAATGTCAATGTGAAGTCTTGTAAAGAGAGGCTGAATTAAATCTCCATTCAGTATAATAGCACTATGAGGAGAGTTGATATTGGCATACAAGATCAATAAAGATGCAAAGCTAACATGCACCTTAGGGATGAATCTAGTAAGTCATACCAGGGAGACTAGAAATAATCGATTTGCAGAAATTAATGGTTATAATAGAGCATAGAAATAAATTATTTCTCTACAGGGATGGCAAGGGCTTGGAACAAGATCCCAATTAATTGTCAGACTTTTTGAAAACCTAAATACATTCTAAAAAGATGCTGGACAGATACAGCCATAATAAGATTATTTGAGGCCAAACAGTTAGGGTTAAGGTTCTCCACATGACTCGTTTTTGCTAACTTATTTATTTTATTTTACAATTTGTGTACCAGGTTTGTGAACTGGTCTTTCTACACTTTTCAGTCACAGCCTCAGAACAGACAGATGTGCTATACAGCAGAAAATATTTCTAAGTATTAGATGACAATATATTAATTACATTACATGGCAGTGTACATAAGAGTAAACACATTCTGAAAAGTTAAATCCATTGAGAATGCAGCATGCAAGTATAGCTTACAGTATTTACACAATGTGCTAATGTTTACTATATGTTGACTTGGCCAGTATTCCTGAAGCAAGTTTTGCAGAAATCCATTATAGGATTGTAAACCTAAAAGTACACTGAAACATTTGAGACTTGCATCAAAAAAAGATGTTGGCTGAGCCTCACTCTTTCCCCAAAACAGAAATAAATGTTCATATTTTTTCTTTTTCCTGTACTACTACTCTTGACCATCAAGGTTGTCACTGGCTGTTGTGTTGACCTGTTTATTCCCTGTGAGTCTTATGGATCATTTGTCCCATAAGGGTGAGGGTTTAGAATACTGAGAGTGGTGCTGTCTAGAGGAGAATTGGAATTTTCTCTTTAAGCCTCAGCTGTCCCATTAATGCTCATTAATTTCCAGGTGATTAGTGGGCAGTTGGTCTTTGCAGTGTATGATCATCGTTCCGTTGTGTGATGTGATCATTTGGCTCTACCTCCCTTACAGACATGCTGTTCTGTGTGATCCCTGATCTACACTGGAGATTTTACCATGAAGTGTGCGCTTTTAAGCATACACTCCTCTCCCTGAAGGGAGCTGTGCAGACAAAGCCTGGTCATTTCTCTGTTCCTCCATGCCAGCTCTAACAGTCACTCAAGCTACAAAAAGAACTGTGATCACCCAAGTCATAGTCAGGGCTTTATTCCACTTTGCCGTTGGAGTTGGCCAAAGGAACAAAGTAGAATTTTTATTTATGCTGCCTCTCTGATAGTAACTCTGTGGTAGTTTGTCTACAATGTGGTATTAGTAGAGAAAAAGAAGTAGGTAGTTTTGATTTGAGATGGTTACCCATTAGTTGCTGAACTAGAGATAAACTTATAGATTATAACAGTATTTTCTTCTACACAAAATAGATAAGTGATAATGATCCATGTTTTGAAAATATTTTACACTGTCTGTACCATGTGTGCTGTTTATACTCTATTACCCTTCTGAAGTTTACTCTATTACCCTTCTGAAGTTAACAGCAAATTTGGCTGCTTTATTTTAACACGTGCAGAGTTCAGCTTTAAATGTAATATTTAAGTTTGTAAGAATAGGTGAGGAATAAAATAAGGGTAGAAGAAAATAGGGAGATACTAGTGTTTTTCTTGCATTGTCTGTAAGGTAATGTTTGGTTCTATGGAGAGAGCCAAATTTTTGTGTGTTTTATAATGGCTTGCAATATGTATTAGTCATTTTTGAGTTAATTGTCAGTTAGATGTCCAGAAATTTTGTTTGGGTTACGGTTTCAATTTTTTGTGTTGTTGGATGAAGCTATTTTGAAAGATTGTATTTAATTTTGGAGTGAAAAGCGTAATTTATTTTTTTTGGGGGGGGGTCTAAAAGTAGATTTGCATCTTTTAGCCCAATTTCAGTAGCAGTGAAGGAATTTTAGGTGATGTCCTGAAGTGTTTGTTGGGATGGGAGCTGCACGTATATGGGCTGAGTCCTCAGCATATTAAATTGTGCTAGCAGGGTAGACAGCAGTATGTAGTTTGTTTATAAAAATGTTGAATGGGGGGGCCTAATACTGATCCTAGTGGGACACTGTCAGAGACTAGTTGGGAACAGGAGAAATTTTGTTTCAATGTTACCACTTGTCTGTCTGTCAGATAGCTATTTAACCAAGAAGGTGATGGCTGGGTGAGGACGAGGGAAGACAGTTCAGTAAGATTTGGATGGGGTACAATGTCAAATGCTTTTGATAAATCTAAGGATAGTGAAGATGCCAGGTTGACATTATTTCCTATGTTGGTTTACGACAGCAGTGAAGTTGAGGAGGGCAATGATAGCATTGTGGTGAGTTTTACAAGCATGCTGAGTTTTGGAGAAAACGTTGTTGGAGTTTATGTACTGCATTACTGCAGTAGTTTACTGCATTTTTTTTAAATCACCCCCTCCCCTTGAATGTAACTGCCTCCGACTGCTTGTGTGCCCGCTGCTCGCTTATGTTTGTTAACCATGGGGGCTCTCCCCTTAATCTACAATACTGGGGCCTGGCAGTTTTTTTCTCCTTAAAGGACATGCGCCAGATCACCTTTGGCTCAATCTTCCCTTCTCTTTACTGACCATTAAAGTCTCGCTCGTGTTTAACTGCGGGTGCTCCCCATTAATCTATAATACTGTGGCCTGGCTGTTTTTTTTCTCCTTAAAGGACATGCACCAGATATTACCAGATCACCTTTGGCTCAATCTTCCTTTCACTCTACTGACCATTAAAGTCTCGCTTGTGTTTGTTAACCGCAGGTGCTACCCCTTCATCTACAATACTGTGGCCTGACCCTTTTTTTCTTAAAGGACGTGCACCAGATATTACTGGATCACCTTTGGCTCAATCTTCCCCTCTCTCTACTGACCATTTAAAGTGTATGTTAAGTACTGCATATCCTGATTTTATCATATCTTTGTGATTGCCTACCTTTGCGCAGTGTGCACACTGACATTTTAAAGCAGTCTAGTACCCCTACTCTTCCCCCTCTGTAGCATATTTTCTTTCCTTTTTAACTGTACCTTTTTCTACAGAACTCTGCCATAGCTACGCCACTAGATAGCAGCATACCTCACTCTGAATCATTAGCAACATATATTCCACTTATGTTCAGCTCCCTGTAAATCTCTGCGAGTTTATTTCCCTTAGCTAATCTGTTCTCCCTACTTGAAGCTGCCCTGTCTCTCCCAGCTACAGCTAATCTGTTCTCCCTACTTGAAGCTGCCCTGTCTCTCCCAGCTACAGCCCCTTAAACTCAACCCCTGCCTTGACCCTGTGCTGGACTTACCTTGGGCCTGCCAGCAGCTTTCACTACTTGGTAGGAGAATGCTCTCACTGCAAGGTTTTTGCTTCTTTTCTCCATCTTTTCTCCTTATTGGCTCTGCCTTTGGGCTCACTCCGCTCCCCTAGCCTGCCCCCAAATTCACCCGCCCCCACTGCCTCTACCTTTATACCCATGAAACCACTCCCACTGTGAATCCCAACCTATCACTACATTCTCCACCCACTCTTTCTGTTAACTACTTCCCTTACTCTTACTAATTCTTCCACCTATTTCACTCTATGAATCCCATACCCCTCTACTATAACTTCTAATATTTTTATCATCACAAACCTATTCTCCTACCCCACCTTTCATAGTCTCACTTCACATCACTACTATAAGCATGCATACCATGCCTGTAAAACTATTTCTTATAATACTGCTTTCCTCCTGCCTCTACCGTCTACTTCCTTACCTGCCTTCCCTCACTTCTCTTATTCCCCACCCTTCCACACAACCTCTGTACATTTCAAAAAGAATCCACCTACTCAGCCCATATTTCTCCTCACCTGTATCAACCTAATGACTCTCTCCTCTTTAACAGAAAACTCCTTGACACCTCTAACATAACCCCCATCCCTCATAACCCATATTCCACTGTTTTCCTCCCTTCAACTCTATCTCTAGGAGCTCAAGAGAGCTTTAATCCCTCCTCCTTGACCTACTCTCTGTCCTCCTTTATGGTGATATACACCCTAATCCTGGACCCTCTGCCAACCATAATACAAACTCCATTACTACACCTTCACCCCCCTCCCCACAAGTTTCTTCTTTTCACTACTGTTAATGCCCAAAGCCTCGGCAGTAAACTACCCAGATTCCATGCTAGACTCTCCCATAATCACCTTGACATTCTATCAATCAAAACTTGGCTTAAGCCTTACTTGAAAGACTCTGAACTCACCCCCCCCCCCACTATAGAATTATAAGAAATGACGGACCTCAGAAGAAAGGAGGTGGAGTAGCCCTACCTTTTTCCTACTCCCTAACAGTGACACCTTCACTAACCCTATACCTCAATTCTCTACAGCCGAAATAACCTTAGCCCTCCAAAAAATTAACCATAAAAATATACTCATAGCTGCTGTATATATTCCACCTGGAAACAATATCCCCATCCTTGAAGACATTCTCTCTTGGTTCTCAACTAATATTAGTAATGAAACAATTATCCTAGGTGAAGTTAACTTCAACTGGTCTTCTATTCACTCTACCATCACCTCACAGAACTTAAACTTGTATAGTTTCTCTCAATTAACTCTCCAACCAGACTTAATAAAGATAATTCTTTAGGCAGTACCCTGGATTGGATACTAGTTTCCCATCCCAATAATATCTCTTAACAGTGGCACCCTGCCCGACTCCCTCAGTGATCACCTTCCTGTCTTTGCACGATGCTTTCCTTCCTCCCTACACCAACAACATACCTACATCTCAACCTGTACCCTCATAAACTTAACCCTGAATCCTTCACAGATTGCTTAAAAAAGATGAATTAGTACCCTTTTAAAACTCTTCCTATTGACAGCACTGTTACCTACTTCAATACTTCATTCAATAACCTGCTAAATAACTTTGCCCCCCCCCCACCAGAACCAAAACAGTAAAATCCCAAACCACCCCCCTTTCCAAAGAAATAATAACACTTATGCATGCCCATGATAAATCATGGAAGCTCTACCAAAAATGCAAAACACACAACTCCCTTGCTGAATATAAACAACTTCACAACAGAGTTAAAAAAAACATATTGTTTCCGACTGCAAAGGCTACAACTCCAAACTTCAGACTACTTACAAATCCAAACCCAGGAATTTTTGGAGTAGCTTTTCTGACCTCCTTACTCCCAGCAGAAAAGACAGCCCTTGCCCCAACCCTAGTGCCCCAGGTCACACCATAGCTCCCAAATTCAATTCTTTCTTCTTAAACTCAATAGCCAGGCTCACTACATCTTTCCGTAAGAACTCCTCAGCTCCTTTCACATCTCCCTACCCCCCAGTTCCTCTACTTCTGCCACCAATATCACGCCCTCTCCTTTCTCCCTCAAAACCATCCCTGTTAACACTATAAAAAAACTCCTCCAAAAATTAAAACCATGCTCTAATGCCCCCGACAACATACCATCCACCTTCCTGAAGTTAGCTGCTGTTGGCATAGCTCTCCCCATCTGTATTCTAATTAATTGATCCATACAAGAATCATAGGTACCCCTTCTCTGGAAAAAGGCCTTCATCATTCTCTTGCACAAAGGGAGCAACAACACTGACATCTTCAACTTCTGCCCCATAGCCATTCTCTCCCCATCTCTAAAATCCTTGAAAAATGTATTCACCTACAACTTCTACCTTACCTTCTAGACAATCATCTCCTGACCCCAACACAACATGGTTTCAGACCCAGACATAGTACCACAACAGCCCTTCTATGCTTCCATGATAATATTAACCATGCTCTCTGCTCAGGCAGTATTGTATCTTCTCTTTTCTTAGATCTATCTAAGGCCTTTGATACCATTTCTCATACCCCACTTCTGTCCATGCTCTCTCTCCTTAATCTTTCCTCCTCTTCCATCAACTGGTTTTCCAGTTACCTCTCAAATAAACAACAAGCTGTTAGGTGGAATAATGTTACATCCTCATACCGCTACACTACAACAGTTGTCCCCCAAGGATCTATCTTTTGTCCTTTACTAACATCTTCATCAACGACTTTCATCAATGCATCCCAAATTCTAAACTTCTCCAATACGCAGATGACTCCATCATCATCTGCTGTGCTGAGTCTCTCCCCAAACTCATGCAAGTAACCCAGGCTGCCTTTAGCAGCACTGAGACATGGATGCTAAGCAATCATCTAGCTCTCAATGCATCCAAAACCTTATCCCTTTCAAAAACACTAAAATAGATAAAAAGACTTTTCTGTAGTAAGCCAAAACTTGACTCCCATTGAAATAGTCCCCCATACTAAGCTTTTCGTTGTCCTCATCGATGAACAACTAAAGTTTGACATCCACCTTCAAACTAACATCAAGAAAACTCGCCAGAAACTCGGAATGCTTTACAGTCACAATCGCTATCTCACCTTTTCAGCTAAGCTTACCCTCTGTACCACTTACCTCCTCCCCTCTATCATGTATGAGGCACCCATCCTTACCAATCTTCAAGCCACCCTTAAACCAAACTGGCATCCTGCTACAATAAAATCTCCCAAGTTTGCTATCAGCTCTAAATCATTCTCCCACCACTGTGATTCCTACATTCCTTGAACTGGCTGGAGCTCTCCAACTATCTCTCATATATTCAACTCACCACTGCATAAACTCATTTTCAAGACATCTCAATGCCCCTCCCTCTCCTCCACCCTTACTATACATCTTCCTGACTGACCTCTCAGGTCTAATAACCAAAACCTCCTTGAAGTGTATAAACCAATACGTATTCCTGGCCAACTTCTATTGTCATTTTCCGTACCACGTAAGTGGAACTTAACTTCCTCCCCATATCCAAACCACCCAAAACCTCTCCAACTTTAAATCATTACTCCATTCTTATCTCTTTTTTTCTTGGGAGTATTCCTGCTCCCACCCCTCCTAACTCCCCCCTCCCCCTATCCCTCCCTACCCCCCATCTTCTACCCACATCCTTCAATCGTCTCTCTCAAAACTCTCCCTAACACTAACTATCCCATCTTCCTCCTTCATCTTTCTCGGATGATTACTTTCTCCCTTTTAAACCTTATACAGTACAGGCATCTCTTATCAGTCTCATAGCACACTGCTATTTATCTCACAAGGATTCAACATCTATACTTAAAGCACACAATACAAATCCTACCACTACTTCTATCTCTGTATCAATTGATGCCTATTAACTTTCATGTTATAATAATTATGTTAATAGTTTATTGTACATTTGCTTTTCCAGTATCCTACAGTATTTTTATTAACTTTGTATTATGTATTAACCTTTATTTTAACTTGTTTTGCATTTGTGCACACTGAGCTTTTCTCCCCGGGCCTCCATTGAAAAAGGGCTCATCTCGGCCCAATGGACTTTCCCAGTTAACAAACTGCAACTAAATAAAATAAGTTGTGAATGGAAGCATTTTCTAGTATTTTTGACAGAGGGGATAGAATGGCAGTAGGCCTATAGCTGGAAAAGTCTGTAGATGCACCACCTTTGTGGGGTGGTATTGTATAGGATTTTTTTCCAGATGGATTGAACATATCTCTTAGATATTAGTTTATCAGTATGAATACAGGAAAAGCCATGGCATCATCTGCTATTTTTAGGTATTTTTTGGAAGAGCATTAGCAGCTAAAGAAGTTGGTTTTAATTTCAGTACAAATTTTGTTATAATAGAGGATTTAGACAGGAAAGAATGAGAATAAATGTGACTGATTAGGCCAGGATGGGCAAAGGAGTGAGAGAGCTGAATTGTTGTTATTAACCAGAAAGAGTACTACTTCCGCAGTGGTGCAGTGGTAGCGTTGTTACCTCACAGCAAGAGGTTCTCCCGTTCGATTCTCTGCTTGGGTTGGGAGTGCCTTCTGTGTTGGGTCTGCATGTCCTCCCCGTGGTCGAGTGGGCGTTCGAAAGACATGCGTTGAATGGGTGTACCTTCGTTGAAGGTTGGGCGTCAGGCTGGCAACTTGACACCATAAAAAAAACCTGCCAATCATTAGCGGACCGGAGTTCCGCTGTGGCGACCCCTTACCTGGAAAAGCCGAAAGACAAACAACAACATTAACCAGAAAGAGTACTGTCTTTATAATATAGGAGTTTAAGTGAAATGGTATTGAGTCAGTGATAGTAGTAGAGGGAGGGGGTGTTGTGGTTAGAAAAGCTAAATATATTAAGCATGTCAACTATATTATGGCCCATGTATTAAAAATACAATAGCTCGTAGAGTACCTTCTTGGAGGTCTTGTCTGTCTAAAAGTATAACTAAAACAGAGAAGATTCTGAAAAGGACAGTGAAGATTTTAACAGGGATTTGAAACATAGCTTGTTTTAATGTAGCAATCCTTTCTGATACATCTGTGTGTGTGTGTGTGTGTGTTACTACTCTCAAAACTGTTGGTATACATTTTATTATTGGATGGTTTCTTTTTATATAAGTTATTAGTAATTTCTGTCAGCTGCATGATGCAGAGGGATAAAACCCTGACTTTTATCCCAGACTAATCTAGGTCAAATTAGTGAGCCCAAGTGCTTGAGCAGCCTACACAGGAGGATGGGCGTGAGCAGCTAAGCCCAGGTCACCCTTCCTGTGGTCGGAAGTGATGGTAGCTTTAGCCTGTTACATTTCTCCACCTCCAAGTGTTTGCTTGATAGCATCAGAAAAGCAGTGAAGACTGAAAAGTGGGGTTGGTGCTTGCATTGGTGAATGAATTGAAACTTGGATATAGGTGTGTGTGAGTGAGTGAGTGTGTGAGTGAGTGAGAGTATATATGTATGTACATAGGGGTCCATATGTGTGTGTGTGTGTGTATATATATATATATATATATATATATATATATGTATATGTATGTACATAGGGGTCCATATGTGTATACTAATGTATTCTAAGCTAATGACCACTGGTGCTTTTATAAGCCTAGCAAAGTATCCCAGTTGTATCCCGCACATACGTTCATAGGTTGGTACTAGGCTATCAGGCTATACAAGCCTAACCATAACAATTCCCTGGCTATTTCTTCCCACGCTATTTACTTCCCTGGACCCTTGTCTAGCAGGGTGACTGATGTGATCCCCGGGGTGAATCCTTTCTCCCATCCAATCGTCAGGGTTCCTTTTGAAGAAGGCCAAAGAGGCGCTCTGCTTGACATGTATGGCAGTCTTTTCCAGAGTCTGGGGAGTCTCTGGGTCAGGAACCTATCCCTCCAGCATGTTTTGTTTATTGTGATGACAAGGTTTAGATCCCTGGAGCGTGTGGCTCTGAGGGATTGGAATTTCTTTAAGTATAGCATGTCCAACAGCTCTGGGTTTGACATGGCCTTGTATGTTGAGCAGAGATCACCTCTGAGTAGACGACATGCGACAGAGTATAGCTGGAGTTTTTTAAGGTGGTCAGCGTAGGGCATCTGCTTTAGGCCTGTGATTCTTTTAGTGAGGTGTTTCTGCGGCCTTTCCAGTTGTCGCAGATGTCTTGAGAGGTACATACCAAATGGGGTGTTGTATTCTATAATGGGTCTAATGAGGAATGAGTACAGTGGGACAATGACCTCCTTTTGTTTGGATGAAAAGCCCTTAGTGATGAGGTGTGCCACATAGAAGGATTTCCTGACTGTTTTGGCGATGTAGTTATCGAAGATGAGACCACTGTCCAACTGTGTCCCTAAGTCTCTTTTCACACTTTTGGTGTTTAGTGTATTGCCACCTATGTGGTAATTCATGGGTACATGTTTTTTCCCAAAGGGGATAACTATGCATTTTCTTGGCATTGAGCTTGAGCCCATGGTTGCACCAAGCATCTGTTTCTGTGAGGCCCTTTTGTAGAGTATCCACATAATTTGGGGATTCAATAATGGCTCCTAGTTTGCAGTCATCTGCGAACTTTGTTAGCCAGAGTCCCTTAGTTTTGGCCTGTACTTCTGAGAAGTAGATGCCAAACAAGAGCGGTCCCAGAACTGAACCATGAGGTACTCCACTTGTCACTTGTTTGGAGCTGGATTTAAAGTAGGCTACTTTTACAGTGTGGGTTCTGTCAGTAAGCCAGTTGGCAACCCATTGAGTGACGTAGGGATTAATGCCCAGCTTAGTAAGTCTATCTATGATTCCAGAGTGGGGGATGGTGTCAAAGGCCTTGATGAGGTCCAGATAGGATGTGTGGACCATCTTACCCTCGTCCACAGCTCTGGAGACTGATTCAAAGAAGTCAATCAAGTTCAGGAGACAAGATCGGCCCTTTATGAACCTAAACTGGGTGGAGTCCAGTGTTTGAAGGTGGCCAATGTCTTTGTTTATAAGTTCCATGATAATATATTCCATGGCCTTGCAGATCAGGCTCGTCAGACTGATGGGTGTATTTCTGAGTTCCCATCCACTGGTCAAGGTTTCTTTCAAACAGAGGTAGAGAAAAGCTCTACCTCACATAGATGGGAAACCTGTTCCGCAGAAGGGGAATTCTCTGAGACACATACCTATCCCTCCAGTATGTCCTGTTTGTCACAAGCAAAGTTTAAATCCCTAGATCAAGTAATTTTGATCCTATTCATTTTTTAGATATATGAAAGGTCCATCAGAGTAGTATCCAATGATGCCTTGTACGGAAGGCATGCATTGTCTCTCAACAGTCTCTAGGGAACAGAGTATAGTGATTGGTCTTGGAGGCGATCTGCACATTACATGTTTATTCCATCCTGTATTCTTTTAGTGAGGAACCTCTGCAGACATTCCAGTTGCATATGCCTAGTCAGGTGCATACCAAAGAGGGCATTGTATTTAATGATGGGACTGATGAGAGCTGAATACAGTGGAACGATGACTTCCTTGGACCTAGATGCCATGCCTTTCATATACATACTACCATACTATCTTACTACCTTAGACACATGTTTGAAAGCCAGGTTACTATTTATATGCATACCCAAATCCCTGACTATTGGTTCTTCTGTTAGGGGTGTGCCATCAATGAGGTAGTTTCCCAGTGTGGCTGACTTCCCAAAGGGTACTGTTATACATTTCTAGGCATTGAGTTTTAAGTTGTGGTTTTGGCAGCAGTCATTTGTCTGTGTTGGTCCTTCCTGTAGAATGTGAATTTCTTGGGGGTGGGGGGTTCTATTACTGCTCCTAGTTTGCAGCAACCCTTAACATTGGCTTTTACAAGAACAAGAAGTAGATGTAGACCCAGCACAGAGCCCTCAGGGACTCCACTAGTGACTGGCCTCTTTTATGGAAGTGGTCCTTCCTATCCTGACTTCCTGGGTCCTATCTGAGAGCCAGCTGGCTAGCCAGCATGTAACATATGGGTTTATGCCTGTATCTGAGTTTGTTTACGATGCTGGAGAGGGTATTATATCAAATGCCTTAGCCAGGTCAAAGTAGGCAACATGCACAGTTTTGGCCTCATCCATTGCCTTGATGACCTTCTCAGAGAAGTTCTCCAGGTTTAGTAGGCATGGTCTGTAATTGATGAAACCAAACTGGGTTGGATCCATTATTTAATAAGGACAAAGAAAACCTTCAATCATTTCCATGATAAGTCTTTCTATGGTTTTGCTTATAAGACTAGTCCGACTAATGGTCTGCATTTCTAGTGTCTCTTGATGGTCTGCTGTTGTGCAGAGGAATGACCATTGCTATTCTCCATTCATGTGGCACAAAGCTGGTCTGGAGGCTATGATTAAACCATTACTGCAGTGGTCCTGATAGGTCAGGTTTCAGGCTGTTTAGCAAGCATACTGGGATGTTATTGGGGCCCATCAATGCGGTATTTTTGGCATTCTAGAACACTTCTAGGACCTGCTCCATAGTGATAGTTGGAGGGTTGGTATTTTCTGGGGGAGTTGGGGGAAGGGGTAAAAACTGGAGCTGAATTTGTCAGCCAGTAGATTTGCTTTATCTTCTGGCTCTGTGTAGGTAGCTCCAGTTACAATCTGTTCTGCACACTGCTGCGTGCTGCCTTTGAGGTTTCAGGCATAGCTAAAGAAAGCCTTGTGGTTGTCATTTGCCTGAAAGGCTATCTTTACCTCAAATTTGGCTTTAGTAGACTTAATTTACCGTCTTAATTGTTTCTTTGGATTGCCAAGAGTGTTTTTATCATGCTGGGTATATCATTTTGTAATCTTGGGTGTGATTTTTTTTTTCTTTTGTTGTATAACCTGTTTATGTTTGGATTTCACCAGGGAGGTTTGTTTTTTGAGTTAGACTTGCAGGAAAGATTCTGAAGTAGTCTTTGTGTAGTTTCATAGGTAAATATAATGCTATCAGTCTGCAGACTATTACAAACCTAGCCAATAATGACAGTTCAGAATCAAACCCTGTACTTTGCATCTGTGAAGAAAAGACCATAACTATTATGCCAACCAAGTTTTGTATGGGTATGGTCTTGAAGGCCTTTGAGGGGATGTTTGTACCTCCATCAGCCAAATAAAGGATAGTATTAATACTAAAATCTGTCTCATCACCAATTTTCAATAAGGAATGTTTTCTAATAGCCATTATTCAAGTCAAGTAGTAGTTTGTCATAAAGGCAGTTAAGGCTTCCCTCATCAAACATAGATAGACCCAGTTGGAGGGTTAAAGGCAGTCATTCGTATAATGTAGTTGAAGACTGGACTTGTCTGATACAAGGAAACTTGAATTACATAATGGAGGTTGAGTGGGGATTGGAGGGAATAATTTGTACTTGGTCTACCTAGATGACAGCCGCCATGAGTCCAAAGGGAGGATAACTTCCTCTAGAGAAGCTTTCCCCATGGGTGATAGTGAGGTACCATTCAAATGGGTAGGATTTGAGGAACAAATGGGTAACCCTGGACAGAAGCTTGATGACCTGTAGACACGTGGGTCGACAGTCACCTAGAAAAATGTTTTGTATACTTGTTACTATTCACTATGTGCTTAACATCTAAGTCCTCAGACCTCCCTATCTAGTAGGCTATCAATAAGTAAAATAAATTGTCACAAGTCATATATCAGAATAAATATTATTCCAGCAATTCCTTTAAGCTGAAGCAATGTTTCCTGTTCATTCAGCATATATAGGAATCATGCACTGAGTGACATTAAAATCCTGCCAAACTACATCTACAGATGATTTCATTTTGCCTATTTTCACATGGGATGGGAACAGCTCATGCTGGACAGTTTGAATCCGTCACCAAATCTCGTTTATTTGAAAATAAACCATTTTTAACATAGTATACTTTTGTCCCAGTTTGCCTTAATTGTGTTTCTTTCTTGTGATATGAAGCAATCTTGTAGTGTGTGATGCTTTGTAAAAGAAGTGTTGGGAGGGGCCCAGCCCTTCTGCTACATGCAGATACACAAAAGGTATAGGGGCAGGAAAAAAAAAACAATGATCTGTCTCCTACTGCCATCACACTCATTGGCAGTATTTCTCTGGAAACCATTTTAGGGACAGATTTACATATGCGTATGATATGAAGAAGCATCCTTTGATGAAATACTCTTTATTTGCCTATTAGCGGGTGGTTATCAAATGGTTCCCCTTTAAAGGTAAATCTCTGAGATTTTGATGTACCACCTGTCTGATACTCAGTTGTTAGCCTTTAAGAATGTTTGTGTGTGTGATATTTGTACAGACTCAATTAACTGAATGCTAAGAAATGTGTTGTGCTTAGTGCATCACAAATGCAACTTTGATTGTCTTTTTGTTTTGACTTCTATCTTATACAGTAAATGCAGTAATTTTCTCATGTATGTAAATAAGAATTGCATTTAAAAGTAATTGAAAATATTGCCAGAAGTGTTTTAGTTTGTTGAAAGGGTAACTCTTCAGGAAAATAATGTTTTGTAAGTTAACATTTGTATAAAGATAATGGTTCATGAGAATTAACAGTTTCATGCATTTTTAGTAATTTTTTACACTTTGGTTTGCGTGAAAAATGGCTTGAAATTCCTTTTGTTATGCCATTGATATTTTGCTCTTAATAAATTTGCCACTTATAGTGTGTGCATAAAGTTTATCATTCATGCGGCATTCTTGTTTTTTGAGGGAAGATACGTTTTTAAAATATTTTGTGTGCTGTTAAGTTCAATGGCTAAAGACTGAAATTATAGTATTATTCAGAATGTTTTATGTTAACACGTCCACTGCCTGTGATTTGTGTACTGCTTCATTAGATAGTTGTTTTTAAGTAATCTTTTATAAAAAAAAGTATTACAGAATTTACTTTGTACTGACTAAACTGCGGTGGTGGTGCTACGGTAGCATTGTCGCCTCACAGTAAGACGTCCTGTTCGATTCTCAGCTAAAGCATCTTCTGTGTGGAGACATGCGTGAATGGACGTACCTTTGTTGAAGGTTGTGCATCAGAGCTGGCAACTTAGTACGTAAAAATCTACTGCCAGTTATTAGCGGACGGGAGTTCCGCTGTGGCGACCCCTAACCGGGAAAAGCCGAAAGATACAACAACTTTGTATTGAATAGTTCATGCTTTATAAACAGTGTTCATGAACCATAAAATGCTTTATATAAATTTGTGTTCTTTTGTTTTATGTTTTGTTGACCCAGATTAGTCCCACTAGGCCTATTGTCTCTCTTTTGAGTAGAACTAAATGTGCTAGTGGAAATTTGGCCAAGACTCTGGGAAAATTCCCTTACATTGGGCATTGCAGAGCTACTTCCTTATGGAAGGATAGAATTTGATGGTGGAGATTAATTTGGAGCTAGAGTGAGTTGAATCTGTATAGCCTGCTGTGGAGCATAAATATGTGGAGATTAAATACATAAATAAGCAAGTTCCTGAATAAGGGGAAGATGTAGTTATAAACTTATAGAGCTGCAGACTCTAGGGATATGATGAACAAATGGAGAATATGATTGAAATTTGGGAGGCGAGTACCAGTGTTTTGTGGGGCAGTGTTACTGAGGGTGCTGGATTGCAAGGGAAAACTGAGAGTGAGCATTTTCAGTTCATTTTGCATTTCACTTTTGTGAATAAAACCTCTCAACAGACAAACATTTTGGGTAATATGCCTACAACTTTTGGTAGTGCATGCAGATAAACAGAGTAACACGATTAGGCAAAGCACTTTTTATGATGTTGCTTAAGAGAATTTTTGTACTGTCAAAAAGCTATCTTGAATTGGTGGACAAGTCAAGTTGATTAAATTGCAGAGGCTATGTTTGGCATTATCAAATGCAGAAGGCTAATTTTGCAGTTTAGGCAAGCAAATGTGACAGAAGGGTTGTTAAAATACACTTTAGCTGAACAGTGTAAGAGAATGTTTTATACTGATGAACTCCCTGATATGGATGGGTTCTGGACAGGGATTTGATGATAACTGCTCCTTAGTTTTTCTTATGGGGAGCTGTCAACTGTTAATGAATATAAATGGAATTTGTTGCAACTTTTGCATTGTAAAATAGTAACTTTTTTGTTTGTTTCTGAGCCTGTTGTGATTGATCTCTAATAAAGACTGGTTGCTATGTAAAAGATGATTAGTATGTTATGAGATGGGAAGGAAATATTCAAGACAGTTTTGTGGAGGAGAATTGACTTGGTTATTCAGGTTAGATGAATGCTCAGGGATAGTAGTGATTCCTGCTAAGAATGTCATAGGTGAAGCCTGGGAAAGCTTCGGTATGTCTTTTATGATGTTACCTTGTACGTTTCAACAAAAGATAAACGGAGAAGAAAAGTTTTTTTTTTCAGAATTGGACAATTACCTATTGCTTAAAAGAACAATAATCTGTGGGGTTGACTTTTTGCTTGGAATGGAGAACAAGGCTAAAGAGGGAGGTAATTAAAAAAATAAAAGACATTTTGAGAAGTGCATATATATGTAATTAGCAAACCGGAAGGAAGATGCATGTAGTAGGGGGCATATTATCATAAAAGCAGATTTTGTGGTGTACAGTAAGATGTTTGGAGAAGGGAAGGTTGTTACCGAGTGTGTTGTTTTTCTGATCATAGGGCAGTTTGTGAGCTTTAGTTTTGAATGTAAGTTTGGAATTTGGATAGGATTTGAGAGGATTATGGAGGAACAAATAACACAGGATCTGAATGAATATTTTCATAGACTATGGACAGTTCATTTAGATATTGGATGGTTATATGACATTTGAAGGGATTGGCAGAGGGTATTATAAGAAGGTTAGGTAGTAAGTAGTATTCATATTGGAAAGGAAGGTTGACAAAAGAATAGGAAGAAAAATACAGACAAAATGTAAAAAACATGTATGACTTGGTTAGTGAAGCTTTTGAATGTTATAGGAAAGAAGGGGTTTTATAAAAGAAGAATAAAGGATTGAATATCTAAACAGAGATTCATACCAAGAGGAAAAAAGTTAATGACTTGGTTAGTGAAGCTTTTGAATGTTATAGGAAAGAAGGGGTTTTATAAAAGAAGAATAAAGGATTGAATATCTAAACAGAGATTCATACCAAGAGGAAAAAAGTTAACTCCCTTGTTTGCAAGTTCATCAAAATCAGCATATGTGTTTATGAACAGAATAACTAATTGCTTGCTATGTGAGCATACTCGGCAGAAAATCCATGTTGCTGTATAGCCTTTAATAACATACGCAGCTGAAAAAGGGAGTTCCCTTAACTCCTGTGATGAGCATGCTTGTCCACAATTTTTTCTGCTTATTTTGCTTTGTACTTTATATCCCGCGGTAGTGGTGCTGCAGTAGCATTGTCGCCTCACAGCAAGACATCCCGTTCAATTCTCAGCTAGAGCGTCTTCTGTGTGGAGGCATACATGAATGGGCGTGCCTTCGTTGAAGGTTGTGCATCAGGGCTGGTAACTCGGCACGTAAAAATCCACTACCAAACATTAGCAGACCGGAGTTCCGCTGTGGCGACCCCTAATCGGGATAAGCCGAAAGACACAACAACTTTATTTGTACAGATTGCAAATTAAGCTATATTTTAAACTTATGATCTGCAAGAATACTATCAAATTGATGCCATCATCCCACACTGCTCCTGTGAGTCTCCTGCATCCACAAATAGCAATCTGCAATAAGAAAGTATTTTTATGTATGTTAACTGCTACTTCCAATTCCCTTTTATTCTAATTTTGCCTGTTCTTTTCAGTTACAAAAATCACATTGAGCATTGAAAGGTTTGTTGGAGGTTTTCTGTGTAAGGCACCATTTTGTTTCCTTTCCAGCTTGAACTAAGTGTTGCATGTCAGTGCAGCTAGTCGCATCCCTACATCTCAATGCTTTATGGAAATAAAATCATGCAGATAAAGCAGAGGTGTGGGTTCAGTACCCCCGACAAGGCCCATTTGATTTTATAAAAGAGGTAATGTGTAGCTGTGCATCCAGCCACATCAGGCAGAAGTCATGCAAGCCTTTTTTTAGCTCAGTCTGTCTCTCTCTCTTGTTCTGCTTACTAAACTTATCTGTCTACCAATGATTTTTTTCTTTTTGCCATTTTTGCTCCACCCAGCTGACCATCAGCTCACCCTTCATCTGTTAGATTGCCAAACATCCGTAAGCTCCCCAGAATATTATCGATCCGTGTTCAGGGTCAGCAAGAAGAAAGTTATCTGAGGCAGTGTCATACTGCTGCAAGTGAGTGGTTTTGCTTTATTTCCCTGTCACCTGTATATGTTAGTAGTGCTCTTTGAGTAGGTTGTGTCATGGGCATCATTGCTGCCCGACCCCTCACTTCCACCCTTGTTTTAACATCAGGAGGATGCCATCTCCACCCTGTGCTCCACACTGCTTTCTCTCCTGTCTTCACCAAGCAGATCAGTTCACCAGTATATCTGTTATGTATGTGCTTCCCACCCACCCTTTAGAATGGACATTGCCAATCCATCTTGCTTGTGTTCTGAAGCTCTTGAGCCAATATTGAAATCTGGTCACAGTCCAGGCTTTACCACTCTGCTACCAGTACAAACACTCTCAGACTTCCAAGTTTTTCCACACAAAATATCTACACTGGAGCAAGAGAAAATAAATTAGTTTACTTTAACTAGGTTAGCGCTTTAATTCCTTGGGTGAGACAAGCAGAGGCAAAAAACATAGGCATAAGTTTGAGTTACGCTGTATTAATATTAACAGTCTTCTAATGTTAAGGCTAATGTCTCATGAGTGGTAGGTCATGTAGGTAACCATTTGTAATGTGAAGACCTACTGAAGCAAGTCCCGGATAGGGAGACTGAATGGTTGAAGAAAATGACTTGCATATGCTAAGTCCAAGATGACCATTTCTCCGAGTTTTCTGAGGGATGGCTGTCTTGGATTTAGGATGTATAATTTTGTGGATATGGAGGGCTTGCCCCCGCAAAAAGAAGTTTAAAGAAGAGCAATGTTAGAGGTTTGTTGTTCTTCTGCATTTTCAGTTTTTTTTCTGCATGCCAGCATTCAGCATTTCGAGTGCCAACATTTCAATAGGGAGCCAGTCATATACGAGGGAGCAAACTGCTGTCTAAAACACATTTTGCTACTTCATAGTTGCTTTCCAACATTGTTGGTTTTGTAGATTAATATTGCTGTTTTGAAGTACTATGAAAATATGATGGGCATAATTTGCACTCATTGTGTAGTTTTCACAGAACAACAGTGCGCCACCTAGTCTTTTTAAACAATTTTATTTAGTCATCATTTTGTTAATTTGTAACATAAATTCACATACATTAATAACCATGCAAAGAGTATCACAATAACACTTTCCCTTATCCTATGCATGCATTAAACATGCGGTTTCCATCATAGCACTATTCTTTTTATCTTGAGTATTAGAAATATACGCATATCCTTTTCAATTCTGCTAACCTACTTATTTTATTTTTATTTGAGCATTATATATATACATATATATATATATATATATATATATATATATATATATATATATATGTATATATTAGTGATGGGAGTAACATATTACAAAATGTAATGCATTACTGTAATATATTACAATTTCTAGTAACTAGTAATATAACTAGTTACTTTTTCAAAATAGTAACTAGTAATAATAATGTATTACTTTTTTTGGTAACTAGTAACGTAAATGTGAGTTACTTTTGCTTAAACCAGTGGTTCTCAATATGGGCGATATAGCCTCCTAAAGAGTGATGTAAACCTTCTAGGGTCCCTATATAGTATGGATATTAATCAGATGTTAGGAAGTAACAGACACTTTGAAGTGGCAATTTGGATAAAAAATTACAACATAATGTTGGCACAACTCATAGCATGCATCATTCATAATAGATCATTAGAATTAGTTTGGATAAAAATTTACTTCATTTTTTAGCACTGCAAGGAGGTGAAAGCTAATGATGACCAGACTCAAGCCCTGCCCCTATACTGTGGGAGCCCCACCCACTAAAACATCCCCTAACACTGGGACAATTCTAGCCTGCTACAGATCATGTCCTTACCTAGCAGTATAATAAATGGCATGGTTCTTCATACCACTATCGGTCGGCATCAAACTCATCAGTTGAGCACCCGATGCCCCAACCCACTGCACCAAGCAGGACTCAAGTGAATCTATGATCAACCAACTTTTGTCTTGACAATTTTTTTTTTCATGCTGTATTTAAAATTCTTTCGGGTTTTGATTTTTAGTTGCTGAAAATAGACAAAATGTGATATGTTTTTATAGGTTTTGTGCTGCTGGCTGGTTTGGTTTAATTATCTGTGACTCTCTAGCTATAAAGACTAGTTGCCTTCTCCTTTCAGCTGCACCATTAGTGATCACCACAGTGGATCATCAGTCTGCAGAACAAGTGATAGTGGAGTTTTACATTGTTGAGTTGCAAGCCCAGCACCCAACCTTCTTCAGAAGGCACACTCATGCACACACTCACACCTAAGGCCAATTTAGAATGTCTAATCCACCTGCAGCATGTCTTGGGAGTGTGGATGGTAACTGGAACATCCTGAGGAAACCCACTCAAACTCAGGGAGTGTAGATCATAGTGTGTTGCTTGTAAAACCACTGCAGTTCATGGGCACATGCAAAAAAACGTACTGAGCACATGTAAGCAGAGTGCCATTTTGTGTAAGCAGCTGGAGTGAAAGCATGTATGTGTGTAGCAGTCAATCAGCTAGTTTGGTTAAGTTTTATGTTCCAGTCATCCATCCTGATGTTTGTGTGTAATAAATATCTTAAATGAACACCCAGGCCCATACCCCTTAAATGTACAGATTTTCTCAGAATGTCCAAATTTTTGACTCATATTTATGGTCCGTTTTTCTGGCAAATTAGTGCAAATCATTAAAGACTGAAGTTAGAAAATAATGTCAGGCATTTGAGTTTCGGACTTCATGCCCTTCAGAAAATTCATGCTAATGCAAAACCTCTTATTCTAGCAACTTTCTAAGTTTGTAAGAGCAATATCTAAAAATTTTCCCTATTTTTGGACCTTTGTCCCACTTTTATATATGGCTTTGTCCAGATTTCTTGTTTTAAGAGGTTGAGTGATATGCTCAGTCCTCATCATCTTATCTGAATATGCAAGATGAGTGACATGATGTCAGAATGGGATGCGAAGTCAAAACTTCTTAAAACCATGAAGCGCACACTCAGAAATGAAGGAATATACAAGAGTGGCTCAGACGACTCACAAACAGGTCAAAAAATATTTTCAGGTTCTTAAACTCATTTAAATGATTTTTCCCTCAATGAATATAAAGCGAAGCATTCCAAACCAACTACTGAATAAACAAAATGTTCAAAATTGCGACATATTGAAAAAGTACTTGAAGTAATTACGAAAACGTTTGAAACAATATCCGAATTGTATAAAATGTTCAAAAAAGAGAACACAACTGTATTTTTTGCAATGTACTATTTTTTCGCATTACTGAAGGTATTCAAAGTATCTAAAGTGTGCAAAGTGTTGGCAGTGTGTGCTGTATCACAGTACAGTCTTTTCAAAGAGTACAGTTATTTCAAAGAGTCTGTTGTGCAGCTGAATATAATTACAAGTACCTGGTGTGTGTTTGACACTTATTTGGCATGGAAGAAGGATTTCACTGACCTGATCCGCTTGTGTTTGATAATATTGCTGAAAATTGGAGAGTGTTTGAGCAAGACTATGATATTTTCATACGGGCTGCTTTTTCTGATAAAGACGCACATGCAAAAGCATTTATTCTTGTCAATTTAGCTTGGTCAGAAGCCATTGAGAGAGAACATTCATTTGTGTATGCACCTGGTGTTGATGCAGAGAAGGGAGAAGGCTGCCATATTGTGGGACAGGCTGAAATGCGGGAAGAGTGAGTGCTTAAAACGTAAATTTAGAGAAATGTGCAACCCTCAAATTAATATTACAGTGGAAAGGCACTATTTTACACAAGAGATCAAAAGCCTGGCGAAACTTTTGAAGCATTTATGACCGACTTGAGAAACAAAGCAAAAACGTGCAGATTTGGTGATCTGAGAGATAACTTGATAAAAGACAAGCTTAGGCGTGGTGTTAATGATGCAGTGAGAAAGATTTTGCTTTGAGATAGTGATTTAACTTTAAGCAAAACCACAGAGATTTGTCAGGTATATGATCTTATAGAAAAGTACACAAATATGTTTATGAATAAGAACATGCTTGCAGCTTCTTCCAGCATGAATGTTGATAGTATGCAGCACACTACAGCTGACATTTGGTCCCATTAGAATCATAATTTCTTTGGTGTTACTGCCCACTGGATCGACTGTGACACACTTCAAAGAAAGTCAGCTTCTTTGTCATGCTGCAGATTACAGGGGAGGCATACATATGACCCAAAGCATCAACTCTTGAGAGCATACCCATCAAGTACAAGATAGAGCAAAAGGTTTGTGCAACAATTACTGACAATGGCAGCAGTTTTGTAAAGGCTTTCACTGTCTTCTCAGAATGTTAGAGATCTGAGACTACAAGCATTCTGTCCCATGATGATGATGGTGAAGTGATTTACAACAGCGCGACAGCCATGTTGAGTCAGTCGGGGCAAAGCGAGAGCACCTATTCAGTGCCTCCCCATCTGAGATGTGCAGCACACACATTGAATCTAGTTGCCATGCACGATGCTGAATCTGCTTGTAATGATGCACAGTATAAAAAGATCATGTAAAGCACCATGACCAAATGTTATGCTGCTTGGAACAAGGCTAGTCGCAGCACCCAAGCTGCTGAGATGGTTCGAAATAAGTGTAATCTGGCATTGATTATTCCCAATACAACACAATGGAATTCCACTTTCTACGAGATGGAGAGAATTCATCTTATTGCAACTCCGAGTGAAGGCTTGCTGAATGAGCTAAGTGAACAGATTGGAACTGCCATCTTCAGGACTTCAGAAATTACATTTGTTGCTGAGTTTGTGCAAGCAAAGCAGCCCCTGGCAATGGCTCTGAACATTCTGCTGTCACAGCTGAAAAGCTTCACGGGAATCCTGATCCCCACCATTATGTGCCTTAAAAACAATTTGTCTGAAATCGGGCAGTTTGTGAAGCTCGTTGTGCTGCTAGTTGATGCTCTTCTTAAAGGCATTGAGACTCTGTTCAATTACCTTCTGGAGCGTGAAGAGCTCATTCTGGCTAGCATAGTGCATCCACAGTTCCATTTGCGATGGATTGCCAGTGAAGAGCAGAAAATTAGAGGCAAGGCTCTGCTCCTTGCTGCCATGCAGAAACTGGATGAACCTGCACATGGGTCATCTGAAGCTTCTACGTTAACTGCTGAAGAACGCTTTTTCAGCTTCAAAGACCCAGCCAATGTCGGCATATCTTCTCAGATGGACATGTATCTGGCTGACCCTTCCATTACTGAGTTATTTATTAAAACAGCCTGGCTTTATGTCGCATGTAAATTGTTCTTCCTGCTTTTTGCAGAAGGCAGAAATAATGATCAAAACGTGGCTCACCTGGCTGCTTTATGAAGCAGTAAGGGACTGTTTTACTAGCACTATGCTTGAACCTGATCAGTATGCAGGAAGGTAAGGATATTTATTTAAGTGTCTGTGTGTATGTCTATGTGTGTCTTTGTGTGTGTCTGTGTGTGTATGTCTATGAAGCATATAGATGCTGTCAACTTTTCCTTATTTTGCAGAATGTTTCTGATTTTGTTTCATATTTGGTCTGTTCCTTGTAAAGTCTTTATTTTTTGAGAAATTAATAAGAGTAACATTCAGGAAAAACATGGTAACACAAAACTTGTTATTCTATCAACTTTCTAAATATGTAAGGGAATATATGTCCCCGATTTTTGTCTTTTGTTCCACTTGCTTACCTTTTCCTTGATTCTTGAGTTAAGAAATTAGTTGGGGTTTGCAGAGGATTGCATATGGTATTTTGACTGTAGTGATAAGCGAAGATGTATTCTTCTGTGGCAGTTGTTTTTGTATTTAGTCATTAATTTGTTCAGAATCAAACATCTAAGGTATATAGTCACAGTTGTATAAGTGGCTATAATTCAAGGTAATAGCTGTGTGTGTGTTTGTTAAAATGATGTGGGAAGTTATTTTTTTTATTACAATCCAATATACGAGGTGTACACAGTCAATAAGCATACATTCAATTGCTGGGTATGGGTGCTGTGTTAAGTACAAATAACTTACCCTGCTGTCATTTGCACAAGTTAAGCAGTCATTTACTCTGGGTTTGCAGAATTAGTAATAATTTGTGTGAAACCATCCAAAATACTTTACTGTAGCTTGTTTTCCCCAATCAGACATCTGAGATGTGCACAGTCAATAAAGGGGCTGCAACTGATGGATAGGGGTTGCCTGTAATGAATATTACTAAATGTGGAGGAAGGACTGCAGTATATCTAAAAGTAGCAAGTTGACCGTTTTATTTTACTTTCCATCACAAGCATCAGCATTGCACACATCAGTTGACTTCTTGTGGCAGTAGAGGCAAGATGGGTGCGATAGCACTGGTACAGTGGTGCAGCAAGTAGCGTTGCTGTTTCACAGCACTTAGTTGAGCTTTTCACTGTGATTCCTTCTATCTGGAGTCTGCATTTTCTTCCTGACTGTGTAGGTTTTTATCTAGATGCTCTGATTTCCTCTATAATCTTTGCCTGTGGCCATTTGTGATTTTGCTTTTGCCTTAATCTAACACCATATGGAAACACAGAAAGTAATTATCTGTTTTTGGCGGTGTAGGGAGTCAGGCAGATACTATTCCAAGATTTTATATACCCTTGGGTGCATTTATCATCTCAGAGAAAATACTGTTTCATACACTTTGAACATTAAGCATCAGCTACAACCTATTTTCCTGAAAAAATAAGGTTTAATTTATTTCCTTGCTTACATTTCGTTCAGGGGATCAGTGGATTGAAAGATTTTTAAAAAGCTCTTAAGATGCACCTCGGGGCATCTAGACCTCTATGACATCTGGGGGCGTTGTGACCCCAGGCCACTGGATTAATTCACTTCCCTCCTCCACAGTTAATATGGTGGAGTCTTGGCTAGTTACTGTTTGCTAAAAGGTTGGCGGAAGTACTAAAAAGGAAGACAAACTGATACAAATATGAAAGAAGTAACCAGTCTAGATGGTATGGGATCAGAATGGGGTGGGATGGTGGTGAGGGACACCCAATAAGTGCAGGGGGTGACCAATGTGCAACAGGGGAGAGCATGTGGAGTAGTTTGTATAAGGCTCCATTTCACCTAAAGATGGTCTTGTTAAATCCTGGTTTGGGATAGGATAAATATAGGCTAAGAATTATTTTTAAAATGTGGGAAAGAAAATATTTTCTTTACAGATTAATACCTAGTGGTGAAGGCTAAAACAATCACAAGATTTCTAAGCGCAAAAGATGTTTATGCTAGATTTCTTAGAAGTCAGTATTAGGAACCAATATATTTTTGGAAATAAATTTCACACCAAAATAAGTAGCCTGGGTGGTCGTAATTCCTTATTTGTTTTCTTTTTGCATGTGTTTATATACCCAGGTAGATCATTATTTCATACATACTGTACCTGAATATAAACATCTGCTTGGCTCAAAAATTCCGTTTAAATGCATACAGTCAAATGCGAGAAATCTGCCTTAAAAATTAATTTCAGAACAATTATGTACTATTTGCATGGGCGTTCGAAAGACATGCGTTGAATGGGCGTGCCTTCGTTGAAGGTTGGGCGTCGGGCTGGCAACTCGACACCATAAAAACCAGCTGCCAATCATTAGCTGACCGGAATTCCACTGTGGCGACCCCTAACCGGGAAAAGCCGAAAGACAACAACAATTGCATAATGCTGAGGAGTATCTTTGTGCCACTACAAAATACTGGTTGTTTATAAATGGGAAGGGGTAGAACTTTTGCTTAGTTTAGAATTTAAAATGGGTTGTAGTTGGGGTAGCTCTGAAGCTGAGTAAAGCAGTAGGATGTAACACTGTGTAGGTTATTCACAGAATTCCCCATCATGCTTTAAGTGGTGTTAACATATGCAATGATGGAATGTCTCAAGTCCAATGAAAAGTGGATAAATCACCTTGAACTTTGCAGCAGAGTGATTTAGTCTTGAAATGTTTTTTTTTTACTTATTACATAAGTAATTTCTCATAATGTGCGTATTGTAGCATTTACCATAGTCACATGATGTTTTTTTAACACTACTGCCGCAGAACTTTACAGCTTCACATTATGAGTTCAGCAATGTGTACCACATAACCATTTATAGGATTTGGGGGATGGGAGTAGAATAAACAGAGAGGTATCACCAAACAACCAATGGCAGTGCACCTATTTTGTCATTTTACTGTTTCTGCCATGTACTAACTCATCAGGACTTAGAACTGAGGCTGTCACACATAGGCTAGTAATGCAGCTTTCCTAATAGTTGCAGAGGTACAGTATGGATAAATTCAATATATTATTTTTAATTCTTAGCTCAGTAATGTAACAGAGGATCTGTCATGATTGTTTGTACACTTCAGTAGGCAAGGATGGTTACCACTACCAGCAGTGACATAGAACCATTGAGATTTCCTTTGCTTAAGCTCCTCTCCTAACTGCCATACTGCTCATATGCTCTCCCTTCTCCTGATCTGGTTTGTCTGTTTCAAGATGAGATGAGCAAAGACACTCTAACACTGGTATAATAAGCAATGTAGAGAACATAGTCACCATGTAAGCAGGGCATCCAGAAGATTAACAGAGCCAAGTCCTTTAGAAAAGCATATCAGATATGTATTTGTTATGTTTGGACAAAGAAAGGACAGCCCATGTCAAAACGGACTATTTCCAATTGGTTGTCGTCTGTTGCATTTTTTTATGCCCACCATGGTAAATCAGTTCCAGGCAGTATCGAGGCTCATTCTACCAGGGCCTTGCCTTCTTTGATGGCATATTATAAATGGGTGTACTGTAGAAGTATTCTAGAAGCAGCTACACGGTCCTCTGTAAATACCTTTATAAGGCATTACAAACTGGATTCTTTTTTTAGATCCAAGACGGGCTTTGATATGGCCATTCTGCAGGGGCTCCTGTACCCATATTTTTCCTCCGCCTAGGTTGGATAGGCTTTGGTAATCAGCCCATATAGCCTAAAGGCTCCTGCAGCAGTGGAATGATGATCATAGTACAGTTGTATAAGTTGCACTTACCCATAGCAGTAGACATTCAAATTCCTCACTGCTGCATTAGACACTCCCACCCTCCACCCCCCTATTATTGTTGGGAAATAAATTTGGTGGTTATTTCTTATTTTTGCAGTTCAGGAGGAGTTTGCTACTAAACTTTTAGGAAAGAAATTCTTGAAAAATGTCCACTTTGCTGATTTTCCTTCTTCACAGTCGAGTCAGCAGTGAGAGTGAAAGTGTGGAAGAGAGCCAGAGCTTTTGGAAGCCAATTATGTCCTGGACAAGACATAACCCAACTAGCCTAAAGGCTACTGCAGCAGTGAGGAATTTGAATACCTGTTGTGATAGTTAAGTGTAACTTATGCACCTGCACTTTTTCCTTAACTTGCACTTCATTTAAGAACACTCGGAAAACCAGTATCCCATGCCTGGGACTTAAATGTTGTGTTAGAACAAATAAAAAAAATTCTCCCAGATTTTGAATAAGCTACTCACTGTGTTATGCATTTTCTTTCTGCCAGGCTGTTATGTTCATAGGTAGGTACTAGGCTATTAGCCCTAGGGCCTATATAAGCCTAGCCAAAAAGGTACCCTGGCTTTTGCCACCCAAGAAAATAATTTTCCTGTGCCCCTGTCGAGCAGAGCCACAGAAGTGATCCCTGGGGTGAATTTCCTATCTCCCATCCAATCATCAAGATTTTTCTTGAAGAGTGCTAATGAGGAGCTCTGTTTGACATAAATAGGTAGTCTGTTCCAAAGTATGGGAAGTCTCTGGGATGGGAATCTATTCCTCCAGCATGTTCTGTTTATTGTGGTGACAAGGTTTAGGTCCCTAGAGCGTGTAGCTCGGAAGGATTGGGATTTCTTTAAGTGGAGCATGTCCAACAGCTCTGGGTTTGACATAGCTTTGTATGTTAGACAGAGATCGCCTCTGAGTAGGTGATATGCGACTGAGTAAAGCTGGAGTTTTTTGAGATGGTCTGCATAGGGCATTTGTTTGAGACCAGTACTCCTCTTTGTGAGGTATTTCTGTGGCCTTTCCCGTTGTTGTAGATGTCTTTTGAGGTACATACCAAAAGGGGCATTGTACTCTATAATGGGTCTATGAGTGATGTAGAGGGGAACAATGACCTCTTTTTTTGTGGATGAGAAACCTTTTGTGATGAGGTGAGCCACGTGGAAGGATTTCCTGACCACTGTGGCGATGTGATTATCAAAGGAGAGACTACTGTCCACCTGTGTCCCAAGGTTTCTTATCACACTTTCGGCATTAAGTAGACTACCACTTATGTGGTAGTTCACGGGTACAGAATTTTTACCAAAGGGGATGACAATACACTTTTTGGCATTGAGCTTTCAGCCATGGCTTTGACACCAGGCATCTGTCTCAATGAGGCCCTTTTGCAGTATGTCCACATCGTTAGGAGTTTTGATTATGGCTCCAAGTTTGCAGTCATCTGCAAACTTTGTTAGCCAAAGACCTTCTGTGTTAGCCTGTACTTCAGAGAAGTAGATACCAAACAGGAGTGGACCCAGGACTGAACCATGTGGTACTCCACTTGTCACTGGTCTGAAGTCAGATTTGGAGTCTGTTACTTTCACAGTGTGGGTTCTGTCCATGAGCCAGTTGGCAACCCATCTTGTGACATAAGGATTTATACCTAGTTTAGTGAGTTTATCTATAATTCCACACAGTGGGGGATGGTGTTGAAAGCCTTGGCAAGATCTAGATAAGCTGTGTGAACCACCTTTCCCTCATCTCTGGCTTTGGTGACTGCTTCAAAGAAGTCAGTCAGGTTTAGGAGACTTGATCTGCCTTTTACAAACCCAAACTGGGTAGGGTCCAGAGTTTGGAGATTACCAATGTCTTTGTTTGAGTTCTATGATGATACACATTCCATGGCCTTGCAGACCAGGCTCATCAGGCTAATGGGGCGGTAGTTCCCGGGGTCCATCGTGGAGTGGGATAACCGCCACGGTGCGCCATTCAGTGGGTGCAAAGCCTGAGGTGACACTATGATTGAACATGGTACTTAGGGTGCTAGTTCATTCTGTAGTTCGTTTAGAACGCAGCCTGGGATATTGTCAGGTCCCATGGATGCTGTGTTGGCTTTGGAGAGTGTGTTTTTTGCCTGTGCAGCCGTAATTACAGGAACTTTGCATTCTTCCGGTATAGAGATGGGCCCTCTAGGGGATGAGAGGGGGGTAAAGTTAACACTGAGCCTATCTGCCAGGATGTTAGCAATATCAGTTGGTTCTTTATATTTAGTGCCATTGTGCTGTAACTCAGAGCAGATCTGAGTGTTGCCATTGAGATTCTTGACAAAGCTATAGAATGCTTTGTGGTTGTCTTTAGAGTCGGTGGCAATTTTGTTTTCGTAACTAGCCTTGGAGGATTTTATGAGGGATCTCAGCTTCTTACTAAGGCTGACCAGGGAGTTCCTCCAGTCATGGGATTTTACTCTTTTTTTCAATGTTTTTTTTCTTCTGTTGTAGAGTTTGTTTATGGCAGAGGACCACCAGATTGGCTTCCTTTTTTTTGGAGGATAGCATCTTGGTTCTGTTAGGGATAGCATGATCCATGCACTTGTGTTTATAAAGTGCATTTGTGTAGGATTCAGCAGTTGTACCTCTATTGTCCATCTGCATGGGTGTGATGAAGTTTGTCACTTCTGTCTTAAGAAATGTGAAGTTGGCTTTGGAGAAGTTTTTTACGGTGGTTTCCCTAATTGGGGGTGGGGGCGGGATGTGGATGTATAGGGTGATTAGCTTGTGGTCGGATCTGACCAACGAGGAATTGACCTCTGGTGTGGAACACCGGTTGCCCATGTTGGTAATGACCAGGTCTAGGATATTGCTGCCCCTGGTGGGGGTGTGAATAAGTTGATCCAAGGCGTTGGAATTTATGAATTCCAGAAAACATTGAGCAGAAGAGTTGGTACATGAGTATTTTTCCCAGTTAGTGGTGGGGTAGTTGAAATCACCCATTATTAGGGTGTTGGGTTGTACCCTAATACTTTCCAGTGTATCAAGAAATGAGGAGTGGGAATCCTGGGGCATGGTGGGGGTTCTGTAGCAAGCTGCAATTTGGATTGCGGTCTTGCCCAGAGTTAGTTGCACTTGTTTAATCTTGGATGCATGCTGTGCAGCTAGCCTGGAGGTTTGGATATCCTTAATGAATATGGACACGCCTCCACCTTTAGTGTTTCGTTCCAGGTTAGGTGGCTGATAGGTGTGGTATGAATTATAGCCTGGCAATGCAGAGGTACTCTCTGGAGCTTTTAACCAGGTCTCTGCCACTGCACAGATGTCGATGTTCTCCATTTTAAGGAGTGCCTCGAGTGCCTTGAGGTTTAGACTTCTAGCATTGAGTAGCATTACCCTCAGATTTTGATTGCTTGTACCTGTTACGGTGGTGAATTTGTCATTTGAACCTTGCCTAAAAAGGGCACTACAGGGGTGGAAAGAGCCTTAGCCAGTATCCTGAATCCCAAGGGCGACAGGTGCAGGCCATCTCTGGCAAAGCATCGTGGTCTGTCAATCATGTCGTCCCAGGCAGACAAATACTGGATCCCCTTAGAATGACACCAGAAGCTTAGCCAGTTGTTGAAGTCAATCATTTTGTCCTTGTACTGTGGTATCATTCTGGGCGATGGCAGGATGCTACTCAGGGCTAGGGTCATACCTGCCTGGGCTACAAGATCTGAAAGCTCCTCCATGTGTCTTTTCATGAAGTCCAGGGAGGTACATCTCGGGTCATTCACACCAACATGGACAATGACAGTGTCATATCTGTACTTATTGTGGAGTGACCTGAGTGTGTGCATTATGTGTTGGATCCTGGCACCTGACAGGCAGCTGACAGTAACTTTCTTTGTTTAGTCATAGGTGACTCTATAGTCAGGCACACTGATGTTCCACTCACCAGGCTAGAGTGTTTGGGTACGTTATGCCTTATGGCCTGTGTTTGAGTGGCACACTGAGTTTGTGGGCTATATGTCATTTGGGTTGTGTTGGGAGGTGGAGTTTGCTTGTGTTTCTGCTTTGGAGGTCCCTGACCCTTGGGCAGGTTTTTATTGAGACCCTCCGCGAATGTAGGTGTGTGTTTTGTGCTTCTGTGTGTGTGTGTGTTTTGGTGGTGTAGATTTTGAAGGACTATGTGATGAGTGTGGTGTGGTGTGGTGCAAGTATTTACCTTCTCCTATTGGCAGTCTAGTCCAGTCTTGGGTGAAGAGAGCTTTGCTTCCAGTTTGGCTATATAAGTGCATCTCTCACAGGTTGTAGTGTTGGGTGGTAGGAGGAGAGGGTTGTCTGTGTACATGAGGCAATTGCTGCATTGCTCCAAGATGCCCAGATTCATCAGGTAGATGGGCGAAATCACCGGGAGCTGACCCTTAGACATGCCCGGCATTGACACACTCAACAGTCACACTTGCTGGTAGTAGCCAGCTGCTGTCGCCTTTCTACTCAGCACTGGTCAGCAAGTGTAGCATAAGAATGGCACCAGCCAGCTATGGTAAGTCCAGGACTGTGGGAATATGGCTGATTGCAATGAAGTCTGCTTGTGCCTAGATCACATGCTTTACACTGTTCCGTCATCACTGTACATTGATATTGTGCAAAAAAATGTTTTTCATTGCATCTTGATATTCTGTGAGATACCATTGTACTGTTTGGTTTAGCAGTGCATGCATCCACAGCTTTTTATAAGGTAAGATATGTTTCTCTTAAAAGCTGCCTTTTTGATTTGATCACTTCTTATACCACAAATTATTCTGTTTATTAATGAATCGTATAACTTACCAACTTCACAGTCTTTGGCTCTTTTCTTCATATTCCTATCATAACTATCTAGAGACTCTGTTGGGCCTTTTGCTGTTAAGAAGATCAGATGTTTAATGAAACACACTTTTTTTTCTGGGCCCATAGTAATTCCTTGATTTTTCTTGAAGTACTGTGGCATGGAAAATCAAGAGTTACATTTATTTCTGGCTTCTTACCTTGTGACATGAAACAGTGTTGTATTCTGTAACTTTTCAAAATTCATGGCTAACCCACTAACCGTGCAAAATAAATACATATTCTGGTTAAAAAGTAAGTTTCTCAGTCAAGTTCCCCTGCACAAGAATTCCCAGAGTTTTCTGATGAGCCATATTTTGCCCTGTGATTTATACTTTTGTAGACTCAGGCACAGAAAATTTAAAGCAAATGCATTACTTCAGTTCTGCAGGTATCGTTCTTCTGTTCTGGTAGGTATAGCTCATTTTCTCAACTCCATGTAGTGTCTGGCTTGTGACTTGAGACGGATGCAGGATATGTATCGTAACTTCCCTGAGATACGTATGTGAAAGCAAGGATGTAAACCACACGATGTTCAAACTCCCATGTTTATCTCATTAACATTAAAGCTATATCTGTGTATATAACAATGAATGCATCTGAATCACTTTTATTATTTTAAGTACATGTACCCAAACATTACTGGTATACACACTGCCATACTAATCGATTTTGCTTTTCAGCCTCTTCATTCTTTTTCCACAATGCAGTCTGTGTCGCCATTGTATTACACAGCTTAGACATAATAATGTAGTTATTTTCTCCATTAAGTTACAAAGAATGATAGTGTTTTGAGTTAATGCCTTCTTAGATAGTTTCTAAAAGCCATGTCTGTATTTTTTAAGATAAGCCTTCTGATATCTGCTAACTATAAGATTCCTACAAGTTGTTCGTGGTCCATTTAGCCTTTTACATTTTTTTCAGTACAGAATACCTCATACCTCAGGTTATACCTCATACCATGCTTTTCAGCCCCAAAACTCAGACCGAACCACAAAAGGAGGGGGAGTATCCATATTCATCAAAGATACCCACACCTCCAGGTTAGTGGCACTGCACGAAGCATCGGAGACCATCCATGTGCAACTAACAGTGGGCAAAACTGCCTATGTAGCCTGCTACAGACCACCCTCCCAAACTCGGGAACCCCACTCGGCTTTCCTGAGAACACTGGAGAATATGAAGGTCTCTCCAAACATCATCATATTGGGTGACTTCAACTACCCAAACATAGACTGGGAGCACTGCTCAAGCCCCCCAACACCCTCACCCAACGGTTCCTAGAATTTATAAACTCAAATGCTATGAAATAACAGGTCACCACTCCCACAAGAGGGGAAAACATATTGGACCTGATCATCACCAACATGGGGACTCTATGTTCCATACCAGAGGTATACCCCTCATTGGTAAGATCTGACCATAAATTAATCTCACTGGACATCCATATCCCGTCCCCACCCCCAGCCAAGGAAAACCACGGTGAAGAACTTCTCAAAAGCAAACTTCACACTTCTCAAAACCGAGGTGGAATCCTTCAAAGCCCCCGGGCCAGTGGAAATTATGGCCCAAACCGCAGAATCCTTTACAAATGCATTCTATGGACACCTACAGTAATGCATGGATCGTGCTATCCCAAATAAAAGCAAGACTCATTCCTCCAAAGGCAGGAGACCTGTCTGGTGAACCCCAGCCATAAATAAGCTATACAACAGAAGGAGGAAGCTACTACATGACAGAGCAAAATCCCAAAAAGGGAAGGCCTCTCTGATCTGTACTAGCAAGAAACTACGATCCCTCATAAAATCATCTAAGGCCAGCTTCGAAAGAAAACTTGCACAAGATGCTAAAGATAATCACAATGTCTTCTTTAGTTATGTCAGGAACCTGGGTGGCAACTCCCAGATATGCTCTGAGTTAGTGCAGAATGACAAAAAATACACTGAACCCACAGACATTGCCAACATCCTGGCAGACAGGTTCAGTGCAAACCCCCCCCCCCCCCAAATAGCAAATGTCTATCCCAACAGAGTGTAGCCTCCCTGACATCACAGATGCACAGGTGAGAGCTGCCCTCTCCAAAGCAAAAAACACAGCATCAATGGGACCGGACGGTGTCCCGGGCTGCTTCTTACATGAGCTCCAAGAAGAACTGAACCCTCACATAAAGTCACTGTTCAGTCTCAGCTTTACTACAGGATATGTACCCAAGGAATGGCGTACAGCAATAGTGGTCCCACTCCACAAAGGACCCTGGAAACTATCGCCCTATAAGCCTGACTAGCCTGTTCTGCAAAGCTATGGAGCGTATCATCATGGAACTCATAAACAAAGACATTGGGAACCTCCAAACACTGGATCCTACCCAATTCGGCTTTAAGGGCAGATCTTGCCTCTTGAACCTGGTCGACTTCTGTGAAACAGTCACCAAGGCCATAGATGAAGGGAAGGTAGTCCACACAGCCTACCTGGACCTCGCAAAAGCCTTTGACACAATACCCCACTCGGGCATCATAAATAAGCTCACCAGCTTAAATATCAACCCCTATGTCACAAGATGGGTTGCACACTGGCTCAGGGATAGAACCCACATGGTCAGAAATGCAGGTGCCATGTCAGACTCTAAACCAGTTACAAGTGGCATCCCACAAGGCTCAGTCCTGGGACCTCTCTTGTTCGGTATATATTTCTCTGAGGTACAGGCTAGCACGGGAGGACTATGGCTAACCAAGTTCACAGATGACTGCAAACTGGGTGCCATAATCGACTCGCCGATTGACACAAGCATCCTCCAAAAGGGTCTCACAGAGACGGATAACTGGTGCCAGAGCCATGGCCTAAAGCTAAATGCCAAAAAGTGCATAGTCATCCCCTTTGGGAAAAACAAAGTGCCCACAAATTTACCACATAGGTGGTAATCCATTAAGTACGGAAGAAGTAATTAGGGATTTGGGGACCCAAGCAGATAGCAATCTCTCCTTTGACAATCGTGTTGCCAAAGTGGTTAGAAAAACCTTCTATATAGCCCACCTTATCACGAAAGGGTTTACATCTAGATCAAGAGAGGTCATTGTGCCCCTCTACTCATCAGGCCCATAGTTGAATACAATGCCCCATTTGGGAAGTACCTTACCGATACCTGCAGCAACTGGAAAGACCCCAAAAGTACCTCACCAAGAGGCTCAAGGGACTCAAACAGATGCCCTACGCAGTTAGGCTAAAGAAACTCCAGCTCTACTCAGTTGCTTACCGCCTACTCGGAGGCGATCTGTGCCTGACGTATAAAGCCATGTCCAAACCAGAATTAATGGACATGCTCCACCTCAGGAAATCCAAATCCCTTAGAGCTACATGCTCCAGGGACTTAAACCTCAGCACAGAAATAAATAGGACATGCTGGAGGGACAGATTCATATCCCAGAGGCTCCCCTCACTCTGGAACAAAATCCCAATCCATGTTGGGCAGAGCCCCTCAATGACCCTATTCAAGAGAAATCTTGACAAGTGGATGGGAGATCGTAGGTTTACCCCTGGGATCTCTTCTGTGTCCCTACTAGAAGGAGACACAGTAAACTAACCTTAAAAGGACTGTCTTCTGTGACCTACTATGCAGAGGCACAGTCAACGAATCTAAAAGGGTGGTGAAAGCCAAACACACTCTGGCTAGGCTTATAAATGCCCTAGGGCAGATAGCCTAGTATCAACCTATGAACCTAAGAACAGGTTGACAGTATAGTTATGTTAAGTGTTCTATGCTGTAGTGTTTTAAAAATCCAGACTCCTCCCCTACACTATGTCAAGTGTTCCATCCTATAGTGTTTAAAAAATCCAGACCCTCCCCTATAATCTTGCTAAATGTGAAAGTTGCCAGCAAGTCTAACAACTCCACTGTGACTGAGGGTTCACTTAAAGATCTCCCAAGGCAAGTGAAAGCTGCTTGTAAGCTTCGATAGTCTCCTAAGTTTTCTGCAGTTGCATGGTTAAAGGTAAGATTTGTCACTGTCCAAAATGCAAGTGTTTACAAGACTGTAGTGCTGCAGGATAACTCAAACCTATTCTTCATCTAATGACTTCTACAACAAGTAACTGTTTGGAAAAGATTTTGTATTTAGTGTGTTGCTAACATCAGCAAGGAGTAGTGTCAGGATGTAAAACTGGGGAGCACGTCAGTCTGTCAAAGACAATTTCAGTAAACCCAAAGACACCAAAACCAGTTCAATGAAACCGCCTTTGATGAAACTGCACATTGCTTTTTTCTACAATGTTGTGCAACCTTGGAACTGGGGGTGTGAGAGGTGTACCCCTACATGGGGGGGGGGTGCAGGGGCCATGCTCCCCTGAAAAAAAAATGTTTCAGTGTTTGCTGAAGGTGGTTTCATTGAACTGATTTAGGTTTCTTTTTGTTTGCCAAAACTGCCTTTGATGGATCAACATGAACCCATAAAACTGTGGATGATTAATAGTGTAAGTGACAGTGAATGGTATGTCTAGTCCTTGTCATGTAAGCAGTTCATTTTAAAATCCTGAAGACTGTAGTTATGATCTCCTGGTAGTTAGTGGAGAGGTTAAGGTTACAAGCTGGAGTTCCTCTGATACAGGGTTGGATTAGCCCAGATCTTGCTTGCCTGCTGTGTGACTTTTAGCAAATCACTTAACCAGACACTTCTCACATGAGCAGGGCTTCCAGTCATCAAGTGAGGGTCGCCTTTCCTTCGGTAATCCAGTTGCATAAATTATCTTTAAGCAGCAGTAGCACCATTTGTAGTGTACACTACATCACTTTTTCATGCCTGTATAATATGTACCCTTGGCCAAACCAAATGCAAGGTACATTCTCATTTATTGGTCAAATACCCAACTGTGTCAGGTGCTAGAAACACAAGCTGCGTCTCTTAGTTCTTCCTTAAGATTTGTATTTCCATGCAGAAACCAAGTGTGAACATTTAAACAAGTCTCACATTACTTTGGACTCCCATAATTAAAACATGATAATTTGCCATATTAGTGCACCTATTCCTTAAAAGTAATACTAGAGTACCTGGTGTGCAGCTGTGTAGAAGACTGCAGATAAAGAGCATGAATGCTCATAAGGCTCTGCTTCTAATCTCATTTCATATTCCATGACATGTAAAAGCCGCAGTATGAGTGTTACTGTGTGGGCAAAAGATTTTCTGTTCAAATATTGAAACCTTCAAGTTTCCATACCACAAAATGCAGTGCATATGAGGCGCATAGCATTTTCAGACTTGGGCATTTTCTTACTTATGATCTTTAGAACATTTTTACATTTTAGCAAGGAACCATTGTGCCTATGAGTTATAATAAAATAATTAAGTTACTAATTAGGTTGACATTTTCAAAAACCTGTCATTTGCTTTTAAGAATGGTGTGATGGGTATACTGTCACACTTGTCAGATGCCTGCTGTTGCAGACAGGACAGGAATGCCTATTATTTATAAACATTCCTTCCTTTGGCATTTTCCACAGTCTCACCTAGAAACTTAAAAAGAAAGCTCCCACAGTTATCGACTGTTTATCTGTTTGTAATGTTTGGGCAACATAACTCGTGATTAAGACATGTAACTCGCACTTTGCGTCTAAGGTTCAGTTCTGATCTTCTGTCACTGTCTATGTGGAGTCTTCATGCTATTTCAGTTTCCCCCCATACATATCTGTCTGATTTGCTACCATGAAAATTTCTTCAACATTGCATTTACACTTGTACTTTTAGCATGGATTGTGCTAAAAAGGGTCCAGGATGGACCATTTTACTTACTCATTCAACAAATGAATAAAATTAAATGAAAATTCTTTGTTTATATCTGTGCAAGTTAAGTGGTCCAAAGGACCCTTTTTAGTCACAACCAGAGCTAAAGCATACCAACAGATTGGAAATTAGGCTGTTGTACTGTGACAAATAAATGCAAACCATTATTATATGACCAGAATTAAATAATGTAAGTGTGCAAGTCTGCTAAAATGTGTACACTAATATGGCTGAATAAAAGAGGCAATGCTAAAAGAAGGCTGGCAAGTTCAAAATGGAGGATTTATAGATTAATGTCCAATGTTCACATTTTTTAAATGTTAAATTAATGGCAGTAACTCTGACACTGTTACATTGTTTAGCACCGTTACAGTTTAAAGGTGAAAGTGGTCAGGGCTGCTGTTAGTATTTTGGGGATATCACACAACACTAATACCCATAGAGTCCATCCACCCTCACTTTCTCATGCTGTACTGCCTTCAACAGCATTTCCAGTCCCACTCCTCTCTAATATCATTCCTTTATTTCCTACTTCGAGAGAGAACAGTTGTGCATGTATAAGATAAGCAAAGCTTTAACAAGGTTTTGTCTAGTGCTGTGCTCTTCAAATAAATTATGCTTAACGAAAGTAAATGGAATACCTTCAGCACCATATTGACAGTGTACATAAACTATATTTACAGATCGTGAACAAAAAATGAAATATGTTAGCATCTGTTTTAGCCAAAATGAAGAAAGCAAACTAGAATGCTTTTTATTAGCATCTCAACTAAACATCTGTGTACTGAAAAATCGAAATATAATTTAAATTGAGTGTGGTAAGGTAGGCATAAGATAACCTTAGTTGAATGCTCAAGCAGTCACTGAAGAGATTAAGGGGTCTTTAATAGAAGTAGAGAACCCCAGCAGGTTGCTGGAGTGAGGGGAGTGTGATTGTAGGTTAATTAGTAGGTATAACAGTGGGTTACCCGCTGCTATTGTGACACAGCTGAAATATCACTGGACAAAAAATAAAAAATGTTTCCATTTGGGAGCTGGAGAATCAAATCCCCTCAACAACTGCATATGTTTATTCTTACTTAGAAATGTAGTGTCATGCAGATATGGCATAGCCCTAGCCTTCATAACTCCCAAGTCAAGATCATGGTAATGTGGTGCAAGCATTCACCCTTTTTAAACCAGCAGTAGTGGTAGTAACCTGAGGAACTGAGAGAGTAAGATAAAGTGAATTAGCATGCATTTTCTGCACTAACACAAGTCAGTTTACTGATGTTTGTATTTATGAAGCACTGTGCACTACATTTTCGCACTCAAAAATGGGTGTTATGAGACAGGAGGAACAGTTCAAAATGAAATTTTCGTGAAATTAGGGACATTTGTAATGATAACAGTGCTGGTATCAGGTTACAGACATAGAGAGTGATGCCTAAATGGTACAAGGTATGCAGCATTAATTTAATGCAATTCTGTGTGTGTGTGTGACTTTTCATTATAGTTTCAAAGGAGTATTAAAAGTAGGATCTGCAAAAGGTGTTGTATATACTGAATGTTTAGCGAGGGAGAGGAGAGCTGCATTATACCAAGTGCTTTATAGAAGCTGTTTTATGTTGGTCTGTTGATGTGTATGCCGTTTGCATGAGAAAGTGGTTCTCCCAAATATGGTAGTCATTTTTTCCAATATATTGTTGTCGTTTACAGTACCATGCAGTCACCTGTATTAGTTATTTCTGAAAGATTATAGTTTAACTTTGTGATATCATTGTTACTGCCACTTTGCAGTCATCTGTGTAGCTCTCTTGCTGGATGTCTGCTTCCATAATCTGTAGATTGCAACAATGCGATCATCCAATCAATGCTGCTCACATCACTGAGATTATTGTGATTGTACTGACCACCTCTGTACTTCAGCATGTAGCAAGCCGTACTGTTACTAACACAATAAGCTGCAGCCAGGAATACGGTATGGGAATTCATAAATGTGACCACAATGTCACTCACAGGTTGAATGACTGTAATACACTTGTCACCATTGAAAACTACTGATTACATCCCATAACAGTTTCCATCTGAGGCAGTCACCCCTTCCTAGTTACAGGTCTGTTGTAAAATAAAGATGTCCTTCAAGGATGCATCTGCAGTCATAACATATGGGTTGTCCTGCCTCAGGCAGCTCTTCGGTCGGCCGGATTCCAAAGTCTGGGTCTGGCCTCGGCTGATGTCGCACTTTCCCCGACGTCAGAGCTCCTGGGGTATAAAGGCTTCAGCCGACGCTATTTTCCTCAGTCTTTCTTGCCGCGCGGTGTCCGAAGCAGAAGATGTTCGCAAGTGCCGGTCGGTCAGATCCAGAGATTTCAGCTACCGAAGACTTCGAAAAAAGCTAAGTACCCCGTTGGGGACTCTTTCTTGCCTCAGCCGATGTCAGACAAAGTAAATAATTGTTTAACTTGTGGGAAACAAATACCTCATAAGGATTTCCATTCTTACTGCCTTCCTTGCTTAGGCCCAGACCACGACGTATCAGCTTGTTTAGCCTGTGCCTCCTTCAACCGATGGACTCTTAGACGTCGGTCAAGTTCGCAGAGGAATTTTTTGGTACCGCTTTTGCTTATAAAATGCCGTCTGAGACTCCGACTACGCATATGGTCAAAAAACGCAAGGAAAAGGACCGACACTCGCGACCCGTGGTTTCGGTTGAAACCACGGCTAGGCCTACCGCGAGTGTTTCGGTTTCGGCTGAAACCGAGTCCACGGCTATTCCTATTACCGAAACCATACTTCCGACCACCGAGGCCAGAGAGGCCCCGGCTGAGTCGGCTTCAGAACTACCTACTGAAGCTAGTGTTCAGGAATTGTCCAACACCATACCTTTGGAAATTTCTTCCCCTGCACGTGGGGCAGCTAGGCCCCCAGCTTCAATGTCTATTAAGGCCTTCTCCAGGGCTAAAGCAGCTAAACTTTCAAAAACTTTGCCTGCTAAATCTGCATCCCAGAGGGCCTGCTCCTAGTTCTCAGATTCTCAGTCTTGCTGAGGATCTTATATCCGTATTTAGGGGTTCCCAGCCCCACCCAGACAGGGCCTCCCAACCTCCTCCAGACAAAAGGCCCAGGACTGAACCCTCTGAACCTCACTCCTCTGATTACTCCACGGACGGATCAGATTTGTCAGACCACCAGGAAGGGGCCTACTCGCCTTATGAGGACTCAGATGCAGAAGAATCTATCCCTTCAGCCTCTCCCCCTGAAGAATTTTCCTTTGGGGAGACTTTACACTCCATGAGAGAGCACTTTCAATGGCAGGGCCAGGATTTCTCTGATTATAGAAAAATATTAAGGACCTTTTTGCATTTTCCCCAGCATAGGCCCTTAGCTATACCCCCTGTTTTAACTGTAATTGATGATGTGTACAATGATGTCAGTACTGCACCTGATTCTCTTCCTCCGGCCCCCGCCAAACCTGACAGATATTACAGGGTCCCGGATTCTCATTTCCACCTGTATAAAGCCCATGCTGCAGACCCAGAAACTATTTCTCAGGGCCCTAAAGGGGTGGCAGCTGCTACTGCCAAAAATCCCCTACCCTCTGAAAGAGAGTCTAGAGCATTAGAGAGATGGGGAAAAAAGGTTTATACATCTGCTACTCTTTCTGCCAGGGCATTAAACTGTCAATTCCATATGATACATTACCAAGAATTTTTGTTAGACCAGCTGAATAAAAAACTTTCTTCTCCTGAACCTTTAGACCGTAAATCCCTTCAGGATTTGGTACACAACTCACAACAGGTCAGTAATAATTTCTTAAAATGTGGCTATGATGCACTGGAGGCTTCATTTAGATCAGCTATGACTGGGGCAGTAATTCGTAGGTATGCCTGGCTGAAGGAGCAATCTTTGCCAGACCATGTCAAGGCTAAACTCCTCGATGCTCCAATGGAGAAACAAAATTTATTTGGCTCCCCTGCACAGGAGATTCTAAAGAAGGTTGAAGAAAAAGCAAAATCTGTGCAGACAGTAAAAGATTTCCTGCAAGTCCAACCTCCGAGGTTTAGCAGAAACTGGCCTACAAAGAAATGGTCCTTTCCAGACCCCTCCAGAGCACAGAGGGGCAGGAACAGGCGCCCTAGAGGCAGAGGTCAATCAAAGGGTTCCTACAGGGGCCGTCAGTGGCAGCCTGCCAACCAGAGGAGTAGTGCAACAGCTACAACTACAACCAGTACCTCAGGACAGACCCAAAGACTTGACTCTGATTCCGCCTACCAGGGATCAACTGGAAGCACCCTTGGGCAGAAAGCTGGCTTTATTCTCGAAAAACTGGCATTGCATTACAACAGATACATGGACATTGCAAACAATAGACAAAGGATACAGGTTTCACTTCCACACCTTGCCAAAAAGAGGCGGAATGCCAAACCTTCCACCAAACCAGAAGGCAGAGGCTTTAAGACAAATCAGCAATTTACTTCAGATGAAAGCTATAGAAATGGTACCATCTACAGAACAAGGCCAAGGATTTTACTCCAGATTATTCCTCGTACCGAGAAAAGAAAACCAATGGAGGCCTATTCTCGACCTGTCCACACTGAACACATATCTCATTGTGCCAGAATTCAAAATGCTGACCCTACAGCGACTTCTTCCCATGTTGGGCAAGGAGTCTTGGCTGGTGACTCTAGATCTCAAGGAGGCATACCTGCACGTCCCTATCCGACCAGATTGCAGAAGACACCTCAGATTTCTTGCAGGATCAGAGCATTATCAATTCTCAGCATTGCCCTTTGGCTTATCTACTGCGCCCAGAGTATTCACGAAATGCCTGGCATCAGTAATTGCACATTGCAGACTTCAGGGAATTCAAATTTATCCATACCTGGACGACTGCCTAATACAAGCGGACAACAAGATAAAATTGTTAAAGGACTTGGCCTATACCATACACCTGCTACAGGCCTTGGGATACACAGTCAACATCCAAAAGTCAAGACTAGTACCATCCCAAAGGATAACCTTTTTGGGTGCGGATCTGGACACAATCACTCAGATGGCTTTTCTCACAGAAGAAAAACAAAAACAACTTCCAGATTACTTCATGTTTTTAACAAGACAAACTCAGCTTACTGCAAGGAAAGTCCTGCAGGCCCTGGGTTACATGGCATTCTGCATAATCTTGATTCCACATGCCAGGTTGCACATGAGGAAATTACAATGGTACCTAAGGAATGTATGGTCTCAACACAGTCACAGTCTAGAAACCATGATACCAATCATTCCATGCCTTCAAAAGGAATTCCTGTGGTGGGCTCAGGCCTGCCAGTCCAACAGAGGGTTGCCTTTCAACAAACCAAAAACAAGGCAGACCATCACCACGGACGCCTGAGACCGAGGATGGGGAGCACACATGGAGGACAAACGTATCCAAGGCCTATGGCCTCAAGGGCAGCTAAGCATGCACATAAACCTAAAGGAAATGCTGGCAATAAGGCATGCAATCGAGGCATTCAAACCCTTCCTCCAACAAGGACATCTATTAATAAGGACAGACAACACCACGGTCATGTGGTACATAAACAAACAGGGAGGAACACGTTCCTACCCTCTATGCCGGATGGCTATGAATCTGTGGAATCTATGCCTGAATCTCAATATCCAGCTACAGGCCAAATTAGTACCAGGGAAAGAAAATTCACTAGCAGACAGCTTAAGCAGAACTACCACGGATGCACACGAATGGATGCTGCATCCAGACATCTTCAAACTCATAACAAAAAAATGGGGAATGCCAGAGATAGATCTGTTCGCCTCCCCACTCAACCACCAACTGAAGAAATTCTGCTCAAGGATATACCACCCACAAGCCTGGAAGGTGGACTCTCTCTCTTTCAGCTGGAATGCCCTAACAATATATGCCTTTCCACCTCTCCCATTGATGTACAAGGTTCTACTGAAGATCAGGGAAGAACAGCCAAAGGTGATACTAATAGCTCCGGACTGGCCAAGACAACATTGGTACCCGCTACTGAGAAGCATGTCTCGGACAAATTCATGGCCTCTTCCCCTATGGCCTCTTCTTCTAATGCAGAACAATTTCAAAACCCTGCATCCCAACTTGAAAACATTGCAGCTAACTGCCTGGAAAATTCCTTAAAACCCAACCAAACTGTTTTATCTCAGAGGGTGAAGGACATTATCCTGGAGGCTCGCAGACCTTCCACAAGAAAGACATACTCAGCTAAATGGAAGAGATTTCTCACTTGGAGCACATCAAGGGGCACTGATGTCACAGTGGCAAACCTAGCACACATCCTAGAATACTTAGCAGAATTATTCCACAATGGCCTGTCTTACTCCTCCATTAAGATTCATGCTTCAGCAATTTCAGCAGAATACAATATGGATCCACCTATCTTCTCACACCTTCTGCTCAGACAATGTTTGAGGGGGGTCAAAAATGTAAAACCACAAAGAACCCCCCCCCCCTACCTGCATGGGATCTCAATTTTGTGCTGGAAAAATGAACACTACCTCCCTTTGAACCAGCAGCATCAGCCGACCTACAGTTTTTATCTTGGAAAACTGCATTCCTTCTGGCAATCACTTCAGCAAGAAGAGTATCCAAGTTACAGGCATTAATGGCAGTGCAGCCTTTTCTTATTTTTCACCAGGATAGAGTGTCACTGAGAACCAATCCTACTTTCATGCCAAAGGTGGTATCCAGGGTATCCTTGAACCAAGCTATACATTTGCCTACATTCTTCCCTAACCCACAGAACAAAGGGGAAAAACTTTTGCACTCCTTGGATATACACAGACAACTGTGCTACTATCTGGACAGAACTAAAACCAACAGAAAGACTGATCAGCTTTTTGTAGCATATGCAACTGGGGTGCAAGGAAGAGCAATTTCCAAACAGACAATTTCAAAATGGATAGGAAATTGCATTCGCTTTTGCTACTCCTTTCATGGAAAGACAGTTCCTGAAAATATCAGGCCTCATTCCACAAGGGCCACAGCCACCACTACAGCTTTCCTACGCGGGGTGGCTACCAAGGACATTTTAGAAGCTGCTACTTGGAGCTCCGTGCATACATTTGCCAAGCATTACAATCTACCTTTATACTCCAGATCCCGAGCAGGGTTTGCAACTGCAGTACTGCAGGGGATCTTAACTACACCATCCTTCTCTTAGTTCCTTCTCCCCCAGATTGGCTATGGTATTCTACCCATATGTTATGACTGCAGATGCATCCTTGAAGGACCTAGTACAGTTTTGTACCTACCATAAATGTAGATGTCCGATAGGTATGCATCTGCAGTCAGGATTACCCACCCACCTTCCCCTCTGTGGTATTCCTAGGGTGCTTACCCCTCTTTCAGCTAGCTGGGGGAATCTATTATGGTGTATTTGTTTGTTTATATATGTATATAATTTGATAATGTTTAGAACTTTTCAGCATTTATACAAATTTAGCCTTCCTAGAGGGCACCTGGCATCTGGGGCAAGAAAAACTGAGGAAAATGGCGTCAGCTGATGCCTTTATACCCCAGGAGCTCTGACGTCGGGGAAAGTGCGACATCAGCCGAGGCCAGACCCAGACTTTGGAATCCGGCCGACCGAAGGGCTGCCTGAGGCAGGACAACTCATATGTTATGACTGCAGATGCATACCTATCGGACATCTACATTTATGGTAGGTACAAAACTGTACTTTTTAGCATTCTTAGTACAAGCAGAAGTGTTCCTGACTGCAGTGTTAAACATCTCGGATTCTCTTTTTCTTTTGGCTCTTCAGGTCTGCTGACTATCTGGCCAATCACTGCAGTCTTAGCCTCATATGTCTATCAGACAGGTGTCCATCTGTTTTTTTCTTTGCTGCATTGATCTCCCTTTGCTTGGCATATAAGGTCTCATTAGATTGCAGCACCAAAAGCAATCTGATCCCATTCTCAAGCAGATTGCATGATTCTTACAAGGTTTCTTTATTGTAAATAAGGAAAACTTATAAGACGTTGGACTTTGGACTTATGAAGGTAATGTTATTGACTATATAACCAAACACCGTGTGACCCGGGCCACCAGGAAAGCCAGAAGTGAAAAGCAGCTGATAGAAGTTATAAAAAAATGTATCGAGCTTTAATTTAACAACTGCAAGAAACCGAAATAAATGAATAAAATCTACATAACCTGCAGTTAAACGCTTTCATCCGGTAAGCTGTAACATGGACTTCTTCAGAACAGGAAATATCTTGCTCAAACTGTTTAAAAAGCTCACTTCCTCAGTTCTGATTAAAACTTAAAGGGACAGATACCTTTTTAAAAAAAAAACTAGAGCACACTGCATAATTTCAGTGAAATACAAGGGAATCAAGATAGAGACACAGTTGTTTAAAATTAATAAACGTAAAAACTGATTGGTGAAGTTAGAAACAGAAAATTGTTAGGAATGTTATATTGATATTAAAAATATTTTAAAAGCAGGTTAAACAGAGCCAGTTGTTGTGATCTAAGTGTAATCTAAGTGTAATGAGCCGATTACTTCCAGCTTATTACAGTGAAGTGTTTTTATGCTTTTCACTTAAAGAGCTGAGGGGGTGGGGTCCTGTTCATAGTACCAGCCCAGGGGGCTAATTGAACCAGCTATGCTTGTGTGTGGACATGTGTATGAAATGCTAAGAAACATATCTAAAAGTAGTTTGTCAAAATATGTTGGAAAATTATGATGAAACATTTTTTTCATATTCTCTTAAATTTTGCAGATTTGAAAAAAAGACACCCCCTCCCAAAAATAAAAACTTAACCCTACTGATACTAGATGTTTTGCAGGCAAATACAGAGTAAGATTAGGCAACAACTGAGCTTTTTGTTTTGTGCATTAATACAACAGAAATGAAGCACATTAATATAGTCTTATTGTGTACATGTTTGTTGTAATCACTATGTTTGCATTATTGTGTACATGTTTGTTGTAATCACTACGTTTGCATTATTGTGTACATGTTTGTTGTAATCACTACGTTTGCATTATTGTGTACATGTTTGTTGTAATCACTACGTTTGCATTATTGTGTACATGTTTGTTGTAATCACTACGTTTGTGTAAGAACATGAGTGAGTAGCAATGAGCACCAGTTTACCTTTCTTGAAGCATGCATTAAAGGCATTTTTTAACTTGTAGGATTGGCATCATTCAAAGCAACCACCATGTGATTGCGACTTTCTATAGTTGGCTGATATAACAGTAACTGATATTGTGGTTTTGCCCCTTTATACACTGTTGTATAAGCCAGAGGCTTGCATTAGCAGGCCAGTTAATAGTGGGACTGACTTATCTGTAAGCCAGTTAGTTGTGTGTCATCTGAGTCATGTGTAATAGTGTCTGATGTATGTTATAAATTACTTTGTGTAGCTTTCCAACATACACAAATGCTACTAAGCATGCATTGGAAGCATTCATTCCACTGACTAAAATGTGAAAGAGAATCATGCCTGAAGAATGTATGTGTTATAAATGTTTTTTCACAAAAACATCTTATTAGGATAGGAAAAAATGATGATAGCTGATGTCTAGTAATTTGAATCTAGTTCTTAAAACACTGTCATGTTTATCTGAATTCTGCTTTTAAATGATATAAAATTGTTGAGGTAGTGTTATCAGAAATATGCTCATCTATGTAGCTCATTCCAGACATTTAGAAAATCGCAGGCAGAAGAGATACCATCTCTCAGCTACAGTGTGGGACACTTCCATTGCTTATCATTGAAGAAAACCTAAATGGACTTAAATAAAATGTCCATCTCCATCCTAAGGAACATATTTTTCATAATAGTAAAGAATCTTCATACTTAAATATGCTATCAGTACATGTAATTCTGTATAAAGCACTGAAGGTGTCAATTCTGTGTACATAGATGGTGCCTAGAGGAACACTCATGACAAATGTCAAAAACTGAAGCAGTACTAATTTCTTGAACTCTAATTCTACCATGACTCAGGAATGAGATCCATTCCTGTCACGGTTTTAGAAATCGAAAATAAATGTGTATATAAAAAAGAACTTTCATCATAAATGCTTCACTAAAAGGTATTGATTTCTCTAAAAAAAATATTTTCTTTTTTCTTTTTTTCCTTTGTGGTGGCACTAGTACTTTAATTTTCTTTGCAGTAGGCAAATTTGCTACAAAGACCTCCGCACACCCAGTGTCTATTCTGCCTTGGTGTGGAACACAATTACAAGGCCTGCCCCTTTTATCAATCATTTGGCCCCAGTATCTATTCCACCTTGGTGCAGAACATGACTTCAAGGCCTGCTTTATTTGCCAGTCATTTGTGCCCAAGACTTTACAATCCGACTTTGCCTAGAGGCCCATTGTCTTAAGGTTTGGCCATCTCTAAGATGGCGGATTCCACCTGTCTGGATGTACCTCCGTCTCACAAGAAAATAACTGAGGCGGCCTAGGCCTGACACTCAGTCTGTCCAGTCTGATTCTGATGCACTGACCGAGGTTCTAGAATCCATTGTATGCCTGCCTCTACCTCTGATGCCCTCTACTATGACCCCTGCTGGAGGCTGGTATGGGGTTGGAGGATTGTACGACAGAAGAGACTGAGGGAACCAGGAGACATCCTGCAGATTTTAGTCAGGGAAGAGATTCTTGTAGTGTTAACTGAAGTATACCAGGGAGTGAGCCTCCCTGCTTCATTCAAGCAGATGACACACCAAAAAAAAAAAAAGCGACAAAAGATGAACCATGTCCCTTCATTCCCCTCCGTCTAGAGAGAAGTTGTGGATGGACTTCTCTCAAGGTCTGCTCAAGGCCATTATAGCCCTGAAACCTCCTCCTTTGTCTGCTCCCCATTCCCTTCTACCTCTCAAAAAATTACTGTTGATTCATCTTCCTCCGAAGGGGAGTGCTTCTGGCTGTCACCATTCTGTGATTTAACTCCTCTCAAATCCACTCCCTTGGCTGGGTCCCTTCAGATGATGAAGAGTTCTTCTTTCTTGACTTCCCTGAGGAAGAGGTATCTTTTGGGGAGACTATTTTAAACATGACGAAACATTTTAACTGGGAGTCTAGACAAATTTTAGAGGTCCAGAAAAGATACTACAACCTATCAGAAGTAGGCATTCCTGCCCCTTCACCTGTCCCTCCAGTCATGGAGGCCTTTTGGATGCCTTCCAATCTACCTTTACAGCTCCTAATTTGCAGCCCCATACTCCCAAAGGTCAGACAGGTTCTACAGAGTTCTAAATGAACTTAAATTCTTGTATAAGAACCCTGTGGGAGACCCAGCTGTAGTCTCTCTGTAATCTGGCAAACCTTCTAAATTGCTCCCCAACTCCAGTGCCCTCCATTCATATAAGGACAGTAGGGCCATGGGGAGGTGGGAAAGAAGGTCTGCACTTTCTGTACTCTGACTTTTTATGGCTGTTAACTACCAATCCCAGATGACCAAATATCTATTGTCCATCAAGACTTTGAACAAGGTAGCGGTGGATTCTCAAGAATCAAAGTCCAAACAGTAAATTCTGTCTCTGGTTAATAAGGCCACTCGGGTGGCCAGACAACGGTATAAAATGTAGTTATGATGCCTCTTCCAGACTAGCTGCTACTGGTACTGTCTTTCCCTAGGTTCGCAAGATTGCAAAATCGACCCATGCAAAGGATTCCAAAACCGAGCTCTCTGATTCATCTTTGGACAAGTACTCTTTTGTTCAGCCCACAGACAGCAAACGTAAGTCTTAAAGGAATAAGGCAAGACTATGAAAAACTGCAGACGGATACTGCTTACCTCTGTACCTAGATATCAGACGAACTATCCTGCCAAGACAACTTTTTTCATTAGAAGGGAATCCATACCCCTTCAGAAACACAGGAAGTTGTCTAGGAAGAAATTTCCAGAGCAACCTTCAGGAGGTCTCCCTTCTCAGAAAAGTCACTGTAACTGTCTTGCAAGTTTCTCCCCCATCCCCCTCGGCTCTGCCTTGCCCCTCTCCAAAAGACTAACTTTGTCCATTTCAAATTGGGAAACGATTACCATGGGCTAGTGGGTGCTTTCTGTCCTAGAAAAAGGGTTATGTCATGTCTTGGAAGGAACTCCTCCACCCCATAGCAAACTGCAGCTTCTTCTGCCTATCCTGCAGGAGTTACAGGCCCAGGGCACAATAGAACCCATGCCAGCCACATTTGTAGGAAGGGTTTTTATTCTAGACTGTTCCTAGTTCTAAGAAAAAAACAATGAACATCCATACTGGATCTCTTCTTGCTAAACACCTTCTTAAAAGTATAAAAAAGAAATACACTCATTGAGATAAATAAACTGCTGGAAATATAAATAATAATGTGTAACAGCAAACACCAGCAGAATAAAACAGTGCCAGGAGTTATAAAAAAACGTATATTCACTCATAAAATTAAAAGGCAAGCGCTTTCACATCTGCTTCACCAGACCTTCTACAGAAAATGAGTGAACTAACATGCTTATATATGCAGACATCAATCAAAGTGAGGCAAACGGGTTGAACCAATCACCTGAAGTATTCTTTTAAACCAAGCATAAATATAGCATATGCATAATAAAAACAATTAAACTAGTAAAGCAAACTGCATAGGAAGAAGAATCACTCAGACATTCCAGAATACACTTTCAGTACTATTCCAACATTGATCTGTTTGAAGCAAGTACTGTAAAAATTAATATAAAATAATGCAACAATATATATATATATATATATATATATATATATATATATATATATATATATATATATATATATATATATATATGGGTCTACTTCATTTGATCGAAAGATCATTTGACCTAAACCCATTTGATTTCAGAACTTAGTTCCACTTCTTTTTGTGCCAAAGAAAACAGAGGACCTATGACCAATTTTGGATCTATGCAATTTGAACCCATATGTAAAGAAGACGAAGTTATGAATGGTTGTAGTTCAGTCCATCCTGCCTCTTCTGCACAAGTTTGATTGGATATGCTCTGTAGATCTCCAGGATGCATACTATCACATTGAAATAGACAGGCAATCCAGGAGATATCTACACTTTTGGCTGGGAGCCAATCATTACCAATTCAGAGTACTGCCCTTTGGTCTCACCAAAGCCCCCAGAGTGTTCACCAAATGCATGGCACTAGTGGCAGCCTACCTGAGACTCAAAGGATACCAGATTTTTACATATCTCGATGAGTGGCTCCTTACCGCCCCATCCAAACATCAACTTCTACAAGCCAGGGATTACTTGCTGCAGATCTCCAACACCTTGGTCATCACAATAAACTGTGCCAAATCGAATCTGGTCCTCATGCAGACTCTGGAGATTATAGGAACTCATTTGAGTACCACAACTCAAGTGGCATCATTCCTCTTCATTGCATCACATCATTCAGAGATCAGGTGCAAGCAATACTCTCTCCCATCCAGCAAAGCTTGTGCTACAGTCTCTGGGATCAATGTCCACTACAGTCCTTCTAGTTCCTCTAGCAAGATTCTTTGTGAAACCTTCAATAGACCTTGGTGGTTCAGTGGTCCATTCTTTTTCCAGCCTGTATCTTTTCCCATAAGACTCAACTCCAATCTGCAAGCATCATGTCTGCTGGCAGATCCATTCCAATGAACTGTTTCTGAGCTGGCCATTTTCCCTTTCTCCCCTAATTGCCACAATGACCACAGACACTTTCCAACTGAGGTAGGGGGGCATTTCCTGGGAAAGATGGTCCAAGGCATGAGGTCCTCCTTGGAGAGCAAGTTGCATATCAATGTCTTGGAGATGACAGCAGTCTTACTACCATTGCATGCCTTTCAGGACATTCTCCCTCTGAGGACTATTGCAATTCACCCAGACATGTCAGGCTTCTGGTACATCAACAAACAAGGAGGAACCCATTCCTACCCACTGTGCAGAGAGGCCATGAGTGTTTGGGAAATGGCGATCTCTTCAGACTGCTTTCTCATTTCAGCACACATACTGGGGAAAACCAGCATGTTCATTCTGATTCCCCACCAGTGGTCTCTCAATCCATCAGTAGTGAACATGATCTTCAGCTGCTGGGGCCAGTCTTGCTGCCACCTGTTTGCCTCACCCCTCAACAACAAGTGCAGTAAGTACTTCATTCTGATCCCACCTCCGGGGAAGTTACCAAGAAATGCTCTGATTCACGACTGGCCCCTCGATGTCCTCTATGCTTACCCTCCTTTTCCTCTGATTCTGAAGTTCTTATAGAAAGCAAATAGGCTGAAGAGTTCAGACATTCATATTGTCCCCTTCTGGCCTCTGCAGGTATGACTCCCCTTCCTATGGTCTCACTTGAAATATCATCCATGGATACTGGAACCCACTCAGGATTTCCTGTCTCAGCCACCAGGAATTCAACATCCCAAACTCCACACCCTCAAGCCAACTGCATGGTTTCTCCACTTCCAGTTGTAGTCAGACAGTCCAGTCTTGCTTCCCCAGTTTGTGACATTATCTTGGCCTCCTAGAATGATTCCACCAAGAAGGATTTTCTATATGAGCTTCTAATCAGAATATTGACCCCTTTCAGCACCTCCTTTGGCCATTCTTTTTTTTTTCACTACTCTTTTTAAGGAAAGGGCTAGCTTTTGTACTATTAAACTTCACTTGGCAGCTATTTTCAACTTACACCCTGGAGATGAATTCTTATCTTTGGCCTCATTTAGGTTATATAAAGCCTTCATGTAGGGAAGTTTCCTTCTTAGACCCCCAGTAAGGGATCCCTCTCCTTGGGATCTTACTGTGTTCATTAAAGGTTTAACTCAGAAACCCTTTGAATTGGTGGACAAATGCAATATAGTTTCTTTCTTGGGGAACAATCTTTTTAGTAGCTATCGCTTCAGCAAAAAAGAATTTCTGAGCTTCAGGCCCCATCGGCTAAGCCCCCTTACATTATATTTCGGGACAGGGTGTCTCTACAGACCAGTCCGTCCTTTCTTCCTGAAGTGACAGTGGAGACTAACATTAACTAGTCTATGCAGTTCTTCTTTTCAAAATTTACAAGTAAAGGTGAATACATGCTTCATTTTCGTGACATGCACAGACAGTTATGTTTTTATCTTCACAGGACAAAACAGTAGTCTGACCAACTGTTTGTATCCTTTGCCTCTAACCTCTTGGGTCAGGCAGTTTCTAAGATTACTCTAGCTTAATGGATTACGGATTGCATCTTAATGATTTATTCTCAAACTATTAGAATTGCCTCTACTGCCTAGAGCTCACTCCACTAGATCTATGGCTACTTCATCTGCCTTTTCGTTGAGAACTTCCATTAACAATAGTTGCACTGCAGCCACTTGATAAGGCTCATACTTTTGTTGCACATTACAAATTGGACATTGTTTCCAGAAGCAGAGTTTCCTTTGGTTCAACAGTGCTCTGTCATTTCCTTCCATAAGGGCCTCTCGAGAGCTACATAGCTGAGGACTCTGACCCATTCATGAGGAAGAATGAAAAGGACAACATCAGATTTAGAAGTTATGTACTTACCATAACTTGGCATCCGTGTTGTCCATTTTCATTCTTCCTCACTTTCCCTCCCAGCCATCCCCAGGCTCTGTCACTTCTAGAAGGATCTTTGGATGGTTTTGGAACCTTCATGTTCCTGGTTTGAGCCTCAATCCTTTTTTCTTATATCTGTTTCTGTCTCTATAACACAGCAGGGAGTAAGGCAGCAGACTCAATATAAGGAGTTGGGCATGGAATAGAGCATTATGGGTCAAGGGAGGAGCTCGAGTTATGGATCTGAAGTCTTGTATATGCATCAGAGTCTGATCATAGACCCATTTGTGAGAGAGAATGAAAATGGACAACATAAATGCCAAGTTATGGTGAGTACATAATTTCTAATTGTACTACTAATTATGTAAATATGCATAATTTTTAATATCCCTATAAACATGTCACTAAGCAAGTACTCAGAAATGAATTTCTTGCCATCATGTGAAAGCTCAAGTCTGGGCTGAACAAAAATACTACTGAAACCATGTTTTTCTAGGTATCAACCAAATACAAAGTTAAGTAAAAATGCAGAGAAAGATGTACTGGGGCAGATTTTGGCACTGGCACAGGGGTGTACACCTCCCCCCTTTTAATGCTACAAATTGTAGTATCTTTCCTATCACTGAAACAGTTGAGCTGGTGATTGTGGAATAGAAAATGTACTGAGTCAGTGCATTTTCTTTTCCATGATCAACAGCTCAACTGTCACTGCACTGTGTTGAAAATTGAAAATGTACTGCCAAAACGGTACATTTTTCGATTTTAACTTACATTTTCAGTGAAACATGCATCAGAGATGTGATTGGCGGTTGCAGTCAGGTGATCTGTATGACGATCACAAATTGCTCCACCAACTGCATCTCCTTTGTAGTTGATTAAGGCGCATTATGGTGAATAGAGGAGTTCTTCATTGAATCAAGGCTTGTGAGAAAAAAAGTAGACTGTTTGTTAGACAGTCCAGACTCAAGGAGTGCCAAATGTTTTTTTCCTGAGTCAAGGGTAGCATTTGGAGAACTGCTGCAATTTGCTTTTGAGTGTTCTGACACTGTGTTGACCAGGTAATTTTTTTTTCCTGCAGTAGAAGGGCTTAAAGGTGCCAAAGCAGTACAGTTGAGATGCTTACTTGTTAGGCTAACAGTACAGCCTTGGCACCTTCAGGCCTTACAACTGAGGTGGTTAATAAACTGTGTAATTAGATGGGTCTAACCAGGAAGACCGATAAACAGATTTTCTCCTTGTTTAGTCATGTTATATAATTTAACTAGATAAAGCACAATGAGTCAAGGGAGATATGTCAGGAGTGCATATTGATAACTTCAGTAATGTCTTTAAAAGTGATGGAGGGTGACCACGACATGAAATATGAGTCATTGCATTAAAAGAGAGAGACTGTTTGGCCCTGTAGCCAAGATGGTTAAAAAGAAATTTATGCTTAATTTAGGTATGCTGCATAAATCTTGGAGTTCACAAGCTTTCAGTGGATCTGCACACACCCCTGAAGTCGCTCCTCATACCCCTGAGAAACCCCTCCCTATCGATCACCTTTTGAGTTCTTGCTCACAGCAGTGCCACCACCTATTTTACAGTTGTGGTAATCTTCAATATGCTTCTGAGTCAAAGGTGTTACTACCCAGACCTGAAAATGCACTTCTCAGGTTTTCCAGATGCACTTCAGTTTGTATCCGAACCGCTAACATTCCTTAAGACTGCCATACCTATTTGTGGCTATATATAATTTCATTAATAGACAAGACTGCCATACCTGCATTTCCTGTTTCCTCTGTTGGAACTGGAATTGTGAAAATATCTAATGCTGAAATAATCTTGCCTGACCTTATTTAATTAATATTTTAAAGTAAATAATGGCACCATTAAAGCTTAGAGAGAGATTCATGTTTGGTCAGGGTATGGTAGTGGTTCTGAGAAGGGCAAACTAAGTTGCATCTTGAGAACCTGAGAAGTGAATTTTCTGTATTAGAAATGTGTTCAGAAAAGGTCTGAAGTCCTTTACATCATAAAAACATTATACTACCTGTAAAAAGAAAGAAAGCTCTGTGTGTGTGTGTGTGTGTGTGTGTGTGTGTGTGTGTGTGTGTGTGTGTGTGTGTGTGTGTGTGTTTTGGGGTATGTTAATTAGGTTATGTTATAATAAGAAAGTGTAGTGCTGGGAAAAGGGGAAATATGTTGTTAGGTAACCCTAACCTATAGTTAAATTACCAAACACTTACAGTAGCACTTTGTTGATGTAACGTATATTGTGCCACATGAGCCTTTTATCAGTTATGTGAGGGAGAGGGGACCTTGTGAAGTCATGTGCTAAATTATTTTAAATCAGTAAGACTGTAATCTTTGTCATTGATTTTGCTTGTATAGAATAAACTGATGTTGGTGCTAATGATAAAAAGTACAGGAAAACAGGGTGGCAAAACAGAATAAGTTTTTCTTTTCTGTGTAGTGTTTAAAGCTTCATTAAAATGACCCTAAGTCAGCGTGCATCTGTGTATTAGGGGAGGGGAGTAAACCGAAAATATGTGGGCAACCATTCTTGTTTTGGAAGGAAGGCCAGCATTATGCTAAAATTGATAAAGTAGTCCTCACTTCACAGCAAAGCAAATTGGCTTCTTAAAAGGCATCAATCCCGGTTTTTTTTGTTTGTTTTTTTTTTTTTACTTGAGGGGAGGCTGTTCATGGAAGATGATATACAAGTTTAATTGTGATTGTAGGATAGTACATAATAGCACAAACATGCATACTGTCCTGCCTAGGCACGTGTTCGACACTGACCTAGGAGCATTTTTGGTACTACCAGTGCAGTGTGTGTATAAATGCCATGTGTCTTTCAATAACACAGTCCAAAAACACACCCCCGCAAGTAAGGCTGGTGCAAAAGGCCAAAAATCCTCAATATTATGCAAAAACAAAAGCCAGCACCATATGAGTAAGACGAACCATATTTATTGTGGCAACACCATAGAAAATCAGACCGGTTTTGGCATCTTCAGTGATACAAATAGAAGCACAGATTGCTATCATTCATACCCTGATAAATTAACATTTAAAGCAACATCAACCATTACAATCAGAGCAATATGTTAACAAACTTAATAGAAGGTCATTAAACCCTGCAGATTTCCATCACAGCCTGTCCATCAAACTATAGTTTAATAAGGTGACACGTGACTATGGTTATCAGCATTCAGACAAACAAGGGGTTCCCAGACAATAATTACTGTTCTAACTGAAGTGCTATTCACAGTACCAGGGGACACAGATGTACTTGAGTAAAGAGTTCCTGTGTCAGAATGAATTCCAGTTGCACAGTGTACTAGATTTCTGTCACCTGTGTTGAAGACCGCATATTCCAGTCTGTGCTATGGACTTCTTGTTAAAAGACTTGTAAAAAAGTGACTTCAGCTGGAATTATAGAAAACTCCCTTTGTTTATGCCTCTTTTTCTTACCAAACTACTTTAGACGCAAAAAAGTAACGGCAGGCAAAATTCAAATCGTGCATTAATCTGTTGTGACTTACCTTTCACTTGTTAAAGACGGCTCTCAAGTTAAGCAATCGTAATCAAGACCCGAGTCTTCTTTTGTTCTGAATAGATTGCACTCCAAATGCTCCATGGTAAGCCAGTGAGAAAGTTGACTTCCATTAGACTGCAGAAAAAAAAACTACTATTTACAGATTTGCTATTTAACTTTACTAGCCTTCATGCTGCTAGCATTTTTCTTGTTTATAACAAACTCAGACTACTGTGAATATTAAATTATTGTTAATATAAGTAATATATTTATTGCATTAAATTATTAAATATTATCAGAATGCATGACTGGAAAAAGGAGTAAAGCAGAATTACACATTCTGAGCTTCTCTTCTGTAATAAGCAGCACTGGTTTACAAACTAAACTGTTTGGTATTTCAGTATTTAGATTTTGTTAGCTTATAGTACTCATGTAAAATTAATAGTCTAGCTAACAGCCTTTTTATAATCCGGAAAAACATTTGACTGTTAAAATCCAAGTAGACGCAGGGAGCATATGCAGACTGTACAGTGAAAGTCCAGGAACCAGTTTTGTTTGTAGGAGTTATTTGTCATTCTAGATCATCCTTCATCTGTCCCCATCTGTATTTCTTTGCATCATTTATAGAGAGTCAGGTTTGCTATAAAATAGATTCTCAATACAATATAAAAAACAAAATCTAAATGCACATGGACAGATTGGACCACATTGATGGAGCTGAGCTTCCATACTAAAATAAGGCCTTCAGAGCATTTTTTTTTTCATTTTTAACTGCCACTGGCTATGTGAGTCAATTTACCTCTATTGACATTTTTCAGTTGTTCTACAGGACAGACCAAGCCTACTAACAACTGTTGCTGAGTTACTAGTTATGCTAAAAATGTATAAAATACAAGCTATAGTGGACCAAGCAGAAATTTAGAAGGAAATCACCATTTCCTGGAGGCAGTGGGCAACTAGCAATGACTCCGGGACTAGACAAGTTCATGCTTTTTAAAAGAACAAAACCATTATTCCTTCTCTGTCTCCAGAACCTATAGTTTTTGCCCTTTTCTTTCTCACAACTGCATAACTCAAAATTACCTGCCAACAGAGTGGCTCAGAATATGTCATTATTTTTTCTTGGTGTCACACTTGTAATAAACATACTGTAGTTATAAGCAGCAGTGCGTCAGTATCAGATTCCATCATAAGTCATATTGGTGTGTGCTACCAGCTTTGTTGATTTTTAATTTGCATAGGTGTCGATGTTAGGCAAGTTTTATGACTGAAAGCAAGATTCTGTAAGAATCAGCAGTGACAGAGGGAAGGGAGATACTCAAACAGGCAGGCACAGTTAGCAGTATACCTCTTAGCTGCTTTGCTTAAAAATCACAAACAAAACCAAAAAATAAAGGGGGAGGAAACAAAGGCCTAAATCAGGGACATTTTTTAAATATTGCTCCAAGTTTATAGGACAACAGATTTTGCATAAACATGCATTAAATAACCATAAGAAGTTTGAAATTCTTAATGTGTATCGTTGACAGACTGTAATCCTCTGTGATTTAGCAGAAAAATCAAAAGCTTCATGAGGGCCAGTTCAAGATATTTAGGCAAAATCAGAGACATTCTGCCAAGTCAGGGATATTTGGAGGGTATGGTTAGCAGAGATTACAGTGACATGACTGATAGCAGATCCCTATATGATGTGGGGGATGGTATGCAGTCCAGGATTTGTCTGTTGGGCAGTCCTTTGAAAACTGCAGCAGGGCCTTAGTATGCCCACACCTGTAGAATCATGGAGAAGGAACAATTTGCTGACCCATTTCTTCTTAGTTTTTCATGTTTTTCCCATAAGTGATAATCAGTAGTTAGTAGACAAGCAGATTATGTCGTTGCATCAGTCAAGCAAATGTGGAAGCAGAATTACACATATTCTGAGCTTCTCTTCTGTAATGAAAGTAGTGCTTAGTTAGATAAGTTAACAGTCAAAGGAAAACGAGGTAGAAGGATGGAGTCGGTTAAAAAGTAAAGCAAGTACAGAGGTGAAACCTGATAGTTGTAGACTAAAAGCAGGCTCTTCAGGCCATACTATACACAAGTAAATAATTAGCAACGGTTTATGTAATGGCAAATAAATGGGTGTGGCCATTTCTTGCAAGTACTGCTGCTTATCCTTATAAAATGCTAAGAAAGTAGGGAGGTAAGGTTTATTCTTAAGGAGTTTAGCCTCTCAGTAACAATGAAAGCTAGCAAAATAGTTTCATAGTCGACCACAGTTTAATAAGTATGTTAAGTATTCAAAACGTAAGCACATCATCAGTTACCATTATATATGCTCTGCATGGGGTCAGAATCAAACAACTAAAAAAAGAGAAAGAACTGTGCTGCAACTGTATCTACCATATACAGCAGTTGTGCATATACAAAATAAACAAGTACCGTGTACAGCTGTTGTGCTTATGCAAAATAAATGCCTATGTACTGTGCATGCATGTATGTAAGTATATATAAAAGTGGTTAATGGTATTGTTAAAATCTAAATTGATTTTTGTACTGTTAAAACTGTACATCAAAAAACCCTTACACATAACATCTATCTGTTAACCGGCAGCTGTCATACAAGATTTATGTTAATATTCCTTCCTTACAATTCCTGCAGATTCATAGGACTTGCAGTGGTATTATAGAGGCAAGGAAGGAATTTGGTAAGTTACTGTTCTAGAGGATATGGACCGGAGTTCCGCTGTGGCAACCCCTAACCGGGAAAAGCCGAAAGACACAACTGTTCTAGAGGATATACAGTAGCACTCAGAACAGGATTTATTTTCTTAAAAACAAAGGTCTGCAGACCCTACACCAATTTCCAGAGTTTTGTGAACTTATGTGTCGAACACCAAGTTTTTAAAGGGAATCCTTGATAAATTTTGATCCATCTTAAGATCAAACAGATTCTTGCTGGCCATATTTTCATATAGCTGTAACTACTAGAAAGGGCAAATCCATTGCTCAGACATTGCCACAATAAAAAAAAAACTGTAATACATGCAGAAATATGAGTTGTGGGGTTGCAGTCCTTGTGGACAGGTTCATATTAAATGATCGAACGCTAGAAATATAGAAAGATCTATTATCGAACCCAAATGCACAAAACCACAAAATGTCAAAGGAATGGATCACCTTAAATATACCAACTCCGAGATTGCACCACAGTGAAGAAAACAGCAAAGTCCGGAGAATGGCCCGGTAATTTTTTTTCCCTGGGGAAAAATTTGCAGATACGTTCCTTCGATATTCTGTGGTTTCGTGCATTTGGGTTTGACAAATGAGCGTTCGCTACTAGCATTTGATCATGTAATAGGAACCCTTGGGGACACTGTAGTTGTAAGATATTATGTAAAACCAAGAATTTCATCACTAATAGCAGTAAACTCTATGAGCTCAGAACTATGATAGTTTATCCACTCAAAATGTGATTTATCTGGCCTTTTGCACATATGGAGCCTTTTATGTTAGCCACACTACTTGCCATTTGTGCCAAAGGGCTTCATTACATTTGAACAATGTACATTGTGGTAAGGAGTGTAGCGCACTCTATAACCACTTTACAGTACATGAAAAGGCTTTTTACATGTTTATTGGCATTGATGCAGTGAGCACTGTTTCTTGTTTAAAAAAAATCTTTATTAAATTATCATGTATGACATAGGCCATTTTAGTTATATAAATGAAATTAAGCCATATCAACACAATCTCATTTGCAAACATTATACATTGCAAAGCATGCCAACACAACTGTAGCTGCTAACATTATACATCACTTTTAACATATCCAGTCATGGTTAGTCAACCATTACATAGCTCATTCAAATCCTAACTTCTTTTAAACCTTGTTCCTCCTCTGCATGTATTGATCCCACATTTCCCATTTTTTCCTATGTAATTTGCTCCAACCCTTTTCTAAAGACCCCAGTTCCAGTTGTTTTATCTCTAATACTATCTTCACTGTTCTTCTTTTGGCTTTTCCCGGATTCGGGGTCGCCACAGTGGAACTCTGGTCTTCTAATGATTGGCAGTAGATTTTTACGGTGCCGAGGTACCAGCTCGATGCCCAACCTTCAACGAAGGCACCTGTTACTATCTTCACTACTTCTAGTAAAATTGGTTTTGACTTTGATGTCTATTTTCTAGTAACTGCTTGTTTGGCAACCATCATAATTAGACTCAGAAAGGCCTTACTATGTCTAAGCACTTTGGATTCTGTTTCATAGCTCAAAATATAATTTCCCTAGTTACTCCAATTTGCTCACCCAGCATCTCTGACAGAGCAGTTTGCAGGGAATCTTTGATGTCTGCCAACACCCCCAGAAAATATGTTCCCAGTAACCTCTTTCTTCTCCATCACATCCCCAACATTTGCTGTCTACCTTAGGAAAAATTCTCTGAAGTCTGCTTGGGATATAAAAATACCAATGTAAACACTTCCAGGCAAAGATCCTAAATTTTATAGATTTTGTTGCATATTTGGGAGACATACAATAACCCCCATTGTTTGTTTGTGAATTGCTTATCTAATCTGTCTTCCCAATCCTTCCTAACCTCCTCTGATTAATTCTTGTAGTTATCATGTAATATTTTATATGCTCTACTAATCGTTCCTTTCTTAATGGCAACTTCTGTTCTAGATTCTACTAAAAATTCTACCAGTGCTGGTCTTTCATTTAGGACCCCACTATTTCTTTATTTTGCCTAAACTCTGATATCAATCCTTGATCTGGAAGGCAGTCTCTAGCCTGCAGTCCAAATAAGGTCTTGGCGTCTTCCCAATCTGTAACCTTTCCCTGTCTAGGTATTCGCTCCCAATACCTTGGTTCCTTTGCCAGTTTTCTCCAGTGTATTCCTGCCCCCTCTTGCCTATTGTCTGTATCCTTAATTGCAGTCAACCCCTACTGGCAGAATCTCCTTTCTCCATTCCCGTGTTGGTGGTGTTCTTAGACGGGCTTCTGCTACTGCATGAATATAATATTCTATATGATTATTGTTCTTAAATGTCTGCATCCAAAATCCCCATCTTACCTTGTTACTTGAGCTTCCCCAAGTTTCTTCATCATCCCTTTCCACTTTGAATTATAGTTTCTGCTTGTGCTATGTATAAGGAGCCTTAACTGTGTTGCTCTGAAATACCCCTTCAACTTGGGTAATCACAATCTGCCCTGTTCTATTGGAAGAATAAGCTTATCCCACTTGACTCTTGCCGTTTCCCCCTCCCAGATAAAATCCTTCAGCTCTTTCTTAATTGCTATCCACAACTTCTCCTCTGGTTGATAGAAATATTCCTGATCTGTGTATAAAACTAAAGGGACTAAAAACATTTTAACTGCTTGTATCTTGCTATCCATATCCATATAACAGAGCTTCTATTTTCTCAATTTTTGTATTGTCTTTTGTTTAGTCTGTTCCCACATATCTTTAGATATCACGCCAGTATCATTTTTAATCCATACTCCTAAATACTTCATTTTATCATGTCCCCATAAATATGGATATTGCTGAACCAATTTGTATGTGGGTACATAAAATTGTTTTTGTTTTAGCTTCATTCATTTTGTATCCTGAAAAGGTTTGAAACTGTCTCAGTATGTTCCACAGCACTGTACTGTCCCTTTCTGGTTCTGTCAGGTGTAAAACAATGTCATCTGCAAATAGAGCCAGCTTTTCTTGACTACCATACCAATTATATCATTGAATTTCTGAGTCCCTTATTTTCTTTGCTAGTGGTTCTAAATATAATGCAAATAACAAAGGGGAGAGAAGACACCCCTGCATGGTTTCTCTGCGCAAGCAGAGATTATCAGAGAGGACTCCACCCCCTTTAATTTTCACCTCCGATCCTTAATATATCCTTGTAATCATCCTTATATAATGTAATCAGGGAATGCAAATGATTCCATTGCTTTGCTCATAAAATCCCAGCTTACTCTGCATCAACACCCATCAGCAACAGTGGTATTTTCTTACATTCTGCATCCCTCTGGATCATCAGTGTTCTGTTTATGTTGTCAGATGTTTGCTTCTCCTCCACAAAACCACGTTGATCCATATCTATCAATTTTGACATCAGTTTTGCCCTGCTTTTAGCCATTATAAACATAAACATTTAATAATCATGGTTTAGGATTGAAATGAGCCTGTATGAAATTGGATCCGATTGATCTTTACCCTTTTAGGTATTACAGCTACCACTGCTTTCTTCCAGGATGTTGGTACTTCTCTTAAAATGTTGTTAAACAAAACCTTCCAGATCTTTATCAGTTTTTCCCACCTAACTTCCACAGGAATACCATCTATTCCTGGGGACTTTCCTGTAGCTTGGTTATACATCACCATTTTTATCTCCTTTCCTCCTGTCCTGTTAGTAATTGAGCTTCCTCTTCCTCTTGCCTTGGCATATTTAATTCTTCCATAAGTATTTCCATTTGTACCTTTTCTTGATTTCCATAATTTTTGCTTTTATACGGACTTTCATAGAATTTCCAAAATATTTTTCATACTTTTACAGACTCCCTTATTTTCTTTGTTATAGGCTCCCTAAGCTTGGTGACGGTCCTTTCTACTTTCTGTTGCCTGAGTCGTTGTGCTAAATGCTTTTGTGCACTAGAGTTATCAAAAAAAAAACAGTTGTTTAACCACAGTCTTTCTAAACTCATGCATATTATACAGGTAATCCCTTATTTTCTATTTAACATTCTGTAGGTGCTTCTCTTGTTCTGTGAGATTCACCCTATTCTGCAATACTTTAACATTCATCAGTCCCTGTAAATAATTCTTGTCCCTTCTTAACCATATCTCCCTTTCTTTTATTTCCACCATATTTTTAAATTTCACTTTAATTTTATCCCACTCCCTAGGTATATTTTCAGAAGATGTTTCTGTTTTTCCTAATAGCTCTTGAATAATTTCCACTACCCATTCATTAAATTCCTCTCCTTACAACAGATAGATGGGAAAGCACCAGTGTCTCATTTTTATTTCATTACCCCGTGTTTTTATTGTAGTTATTATTGGCACATGATCTGAAATAGTTATTGAGTGGGTATCAAGACCTTCAATTAAATGCAGAATGTACTTGTGAAATGTAAATTATGTCTAGCCTAGCCCAGATTTGTATTTTGGGGAATAATACGTAAATTCACTCCAAATTTCTAGTACTGAATTCACATCATCTGTGCCAAATGTTTTCTTAAATTTCTTTAAAAATCCACCCTCCTTTGTTATATTTCCATTGTTGCAAATTCCAGTCCCCACCTATAAGTAATATTCCTTGCTGAAATCCGATTATTTCTCCCAGAATTTTCTTTAGCTCCATTATAGCAGTTTTTGGTGGAAAATCAGTACATGGCAGTGTAATCCTTCTCCCTTGCCAGTAGCTCCTCAGTACTACAAATCTACCATTATTGTCTTTTTTTCCCTCTTCTGTTACTATTGGAGCTTCTCTTGAAATGATATATGTAAGTACTCCTTTCTTCCTTTGCCCCAGGTATTCTGCTTTTTCAAATTCACATGTTCATTTTTTTCCAAGTGTTTCTTCTGTAGCATAGCTATTTGCACTTATAGTTTACTGCTCTTTCTTTTTTGTATTTGGCCGTGAGACCATTAATGTTTAAAGACATCATAGAAAGAATCATATTCTTGAGGGATAATTATTCCCATCTTTAATCTATAACCGCTTTTTTGTTAAATGTCTAGTTTAAGCTTTTGTTGCATACATGTACTGTTTAGCAGGTTAATCTTTTATACAATTGTTTATTATCATCGCCATATAAGCCTATGTTACATCTTGCAGAACTTTGTTTTATTGAAAATCCTGTAATAAAAATACACACCCCGAGTACCCCCTTAAAACCTACTAACTTAATAACACACAAAACTATGTACATCTTCAAATACTGAAGTTTTAACCCCTTAATAGGAACAAAGTTCCAAACTGACAGTCGCACACACAGACTCGAGCTAAACAGAAAGAAAGATTATCCATGCTAAGAAAGTAGAGCCTGTGATTTTTATTAAGTGCTGTCTGGTTTTGCCTTATCTTTATAGCTCTCCCTGCTGGGAAAACACTTGAATGTTTTCAGAAAACATTTTCTGCAAGCCATTTTTCTTTATCAGATTGTCTGCTAGTGACATGAAAACCAGATACGGGACTGTTTACTAGGAAAAAGACCCTGTAATATTCAATATTATTTTTCATTTACATGCTTTCTGATAAAACGTGTTATTTTATGAAGCTAATGACCCAGTCATTCCCCTGTGCAAGAATGAGAAAAAGCACATTAATTTTTCTGTTGCCATGCTCTTTTAATCAGGTCCCTTTTTTACATTGCATTGCCTGCATTCCTTAAAACTGAACAAGGAGAAGGACAGAAGAAGGAAGAAAGAAGCAAAACGAATAAACAGAAGCACCTGTTTACATTAGTATCCCCATTGCATTTAAACAAAACTGAAAAGAAACTTCATAACATGCAGTAGTGAACACTGTTGTTGTTAAAAGTACTAGATTGGGGGGGAACAGAAGTTGATTATTAATTTGTGAGTACTGCACCCCCAGGATTAAATGAAATGTTTTGAAAGTTTTTTTAATTCTAGCTTATAAGGAGTATTATTAGCACTAGGTGGGTCCCAACTCTATTTCAAGCCCAGAGGCATGACTAGCTTTTTGTGTATACATTCATTAGTAATGATTTGTTGATTAAAATTAAGTTGAGACTGTAATTTATCCCATTGTGATGGTTTCTGAATGATGAGTATTAACTTTGCAGTGGATTTTATATGTACATGTGCTGAATCGGAGGAATAGATGTGAATGTATAAGCAGTCAATTTTATGAATTGATTAATTGTGGTAAGATCATGTGGCTGTGTATATAAAAATGTAGGCATTATGTGGTAGATGCACTGAAGCAGACTATTGCTGAAACCTCGATCATGTTTTCTGGTTTTCTGATGCTAGATTAAAATGATATTTAAAAATAATCTGATGCAGGCTCTTTTGTTCCCATGTTTTTGTCTTGCTTATATATGTGTTTATATATATGGATATACTAAAGATAATCTAATCATCAGTATATACTGGCACACAAAGTTAACAAAATAACACTGACCTTGCAAGATTAACTGGGTAATGTGCATGCTCCAAAACATGACCTTTGAGCATGCTAAAGACTGTGTTTTCTTGCTTGGGGGGCAAGCCCACTGACCAGACATCACCCACTATTTAAATATACCAACTCTGAAATTGTACATTACAAGGGAAGGGGTATATTCCCTTGTGACACCCGTGCATTGTCCCAGTAATCAAGGACCCTCAATCCTCACCACTAGCACCAGTGAGGAGTGTGTACATTGGGAAGGATAACAAGTACACACACAGTAAAGTACAATTTCCCTTAAGAGCACACAGAGATCACAGTTAGTCTGGGGCTGGTTTCTCCCTTTCTCTCCAGATCCCCAATAAGACTCCCCACTGGCACAGCTGTAGGTTCCAGATCTCAGCCTAGTGGTCAAGCTAAAAGCTCCAGCACCCTCTGTGTCCAACCAGTGCTTCATGTCTCTGCCCAAGTAGCTGAAACACACACACTTTGAGATAAGAGTTATATACAAACAAGCAGACACTCCTGGAGAAGGCTGGCACAGGTTCTCCAGCTATTGCCCCCTTCTCTGTCTAGGCTATAAAGTAGAAATCACTGCCACCAACCACTAATATCAGCTACTAATAAGGCCCTTACCAAAGGGTGTCCAGTTTTACTGTGCAATATTATTATCCAATTAATAAGTATGCTGAACAGCAAGGCTTGTTGGAGTGGCTTGGACAGTGTCACTAGCCACATAAAGTACAAGACATTATAGGTTCATAGGTTCATACTAGGCTATCTGCCCAAGGGCATTTATAAGCCTAGCCCATAGTTATGTGGCTTTCGCCACCCCTTTAGTTTGAATAAAAACTATGCCTATCATTTTTCTGTGCCTCTGTCAAGCAGTGACACTGAAATAATCCCTGGGGTATATCTGCGATCTCCCATCCATTGGTCAAGATTCCTCTTGAACAAGGCCAGCGAGGTGCTCTGCCTCACATGTACCGGGATTTTGTTCCACAGCATAGGGAGTCTCTGGCTGATGAATCTGTCCCTCCAGCACGTTCTATTTATAACCGTGTCAAGGTTTAAGTCTCCCGCCCTTGTGGTTCTGAGGGATCTAGATTTTTTGAGGTGAAGCATATTCATCAAATCTGGGTTTGACATGGCCTTATATGTCAGGCACAGGTCACCTCTGAGCAAGTGGTATGAGACTGAATAAAGCTGGAGTTCTTTCAGTCGGGCAGCATAAGACATATTTTTGAGACCCTTTATCCTTTTGGTGAGGAACTTTTGGGGCCTTTCAAGCTGCATCAGGTGTCTGGTCAGATACATTCGAGCGGGCATTGTACTCAATCATAGGTCTAATGAGTGATGAGTACAGGGGACGATGACCTCCCTTGATCTAGATGTGAATCCCTTCATGATCAGGTGGGCGATATAGAAGGTTTTCCTAACTACTTTAGCAACATGAGTGTCAAACGAAAGACTACTGTCAACTTGGGTCCCCAGATCCCTGATGACTTTTTCTGTGCTCAGTGGATTGTCACCTATATGGTAGCTAGGGGTAACCTTGTTTTTCCCGAAGGGTATGACTATGCATTTTTTGGCGTTTAACTTCAGGCCATGGCTCTGGCATCAGTTATCCGTTTCTGTGAGGCCCTTCTGGAGGATATCTGTGTCAGATGTGTTTTCGACTATGGCGCCCAGTTTGCAGTCATCTGCAAACTTTGTCAGCCATAACCCTCCTGTGTTTGCTTGTACTTCAGAAAAGTAGATGCCGAACAAGAGTGGACCCAGGACTGAGCCCTGTGGGACACCACTTGTGACAGGCTTTGAGTCTGACATGGCTCCAGCAACTCTGTCGCTTAGCCAGTTTGCAACCCATCTTGTGATGTATGGGTTTACATTCAAGCTGATGAGTTTTTCGATGATACCTGAGTGGGGTATTGTGTCGAAGGCCTTTGCCAGGTCGAGGTAGGCTGTATGGACTGCCTTTCCCTCATCAATGGCCTTGGTGACTGTCTCGAAAAAGTCAACCAAGTTTAAGAGGCAGGATCTGCCTTTGACAAAGCCAAACTGGGTTGGATCCAAAGTCTGCAAGTTCCCTATGTCTTTATTTATGAGTTCCATTATGATCCTCTCCATGGCTTTGCAGATAAGGCTTGTCAAGCTAATGGGGCGGTAATTTCCAGGGTCTGTGGAGGCACCGCCCTTATGAAGTGGGACCACAGTCGCCGTGCGCCACTCCTTGGGCACGTATCCTGAGGTGAGGCTAAGATTAAACAGCTGTCCTAACTGTGGGTTTAATTCCTCGTTGAGTTCATGAAGCACACAGCCGGGGACACCATCCGGTCCCATTGATGCTGTGTTTTTTGCCTTAGTGAGGGCAGTTCTCACCTGGGCGTTGGAGATGTTTGGGGGGCTACAATCCTTTGGAATAGATATCTCTCCTTTTGGGGAGGCTAGAAGTTTGCACTGAACCTGTCAGCCAGTATGTTAGCAATGTGTGTAGGTTCAGTAATTTTCACTTCATTTTGAACTAATTCTGAGCATATCTGGGAGTTTCCTCCTAGGTTTCTAACATAGCTAAAGAAGGCCTTATGATTGTCTTTAGAGTCCTTGGCGATTTTTCTCTCAAAATTTGCCTTTGATGATTTTATGAGAGCTCTTAGTTTTTACTTATAATGATCAAAGGTGTCTTACCTTTCAAGGATTTTGCTCTATCTTGTAGTAGCTTCCTCCTTTTGTTGTAGAGCTTGTTTATGGCTGGGGTCCACCAGACTGGATGCTTGCCTTTAGTACAGAGAGTCTTAGTTTTGTTTGGGATTGCCTGATCCATGCAGTCCTGTAGGTGCTGGTAGAAGGCATTTGTAAGTGATTCAGCGGTTTGAGTAATGTTTACCACTGGCTCAGGGGCCTTAAAGGAGACCACACTAGTTTTTAGAAGTGTGAAATTGGCTTTTGAGAAGTTTTTCACTGTGGTCTTTTTGTTTCAGGTGGGGGGATGAGGACCTCCAGCGAGATTAGTTTATGATCTGATCTCACCAGTGGGGGTATACTTCCGGTGTTGAACATTTTGATCCCATGTTCGTGATGATGAGATCAAGTATGTTTTCACCTCTTGTGGGGATGGTGACTAGTTGTTCCATGGCATTTGAGTTTATGAACTCCAGGAATCTTTGGGTTAGAGTGTTCGGGCTTGAGTAGTGTTCCCAGTCTATATTAGGATAGTTGAAGTCACCTAGTATGATGGTGTTTGGAGATACATTTATCCCCTCCAATGTTTTCAGGAAGGCCATGTGAGGTTCCTGAGTTTGAGAGGGTGGCCTGTAACATGCTACAAATTGCAGAGCAGTCTTGCCTATGGTTAATTGCACCTGGATGGTCTCCGATGCATCGTGCGTTGCCACCAACCTTGAGGTGTGGGTGTCCTTTATGAATATGGACACCCCCCTCCTTTCTTGGTGTTGTCCGGATTTTGGGGTCGGAACGTATGATATGAGGTGAAACCTGTTAGTGCTGGGGTGCTCTCAGGAGCCTTGAACCAGGTTTCTGTCACAGCACAGACATCGATGTTCTCCATATTGAGAAGGGCCTCGAGTGCGTGCATCTTGAGATTGAGACTTCTGGCATTGAGCAGCATTACCCTTAGTTTTTTTCCTTTTGGTGTTCTAGGGTGGTAGGTTTAGAATTTGAGCCTTGCCTAAAAAGGCACTATGGGGTGGCAAGAGCCTTTGCCAATATCCGAAGCCCAGGGGTGACAGGTGCAAGCCGTCCCTTGCGAAGCAGCGTGGCTTGTCCAGCATGTCATCCCAGGCAGACAGACACTGGATCCCCTTTGAATGACACCAGAATTTAAGCCAATTATTAAAGCTGATCATCTTATCACTGTATTGTGGCATCATTCTAGGTGAAGGTAGGATACTGCTCAAGGTCAGGGTCATACCTGCCTGGGCTACATAATCAGAGAGCTCCTCGACGTCCCTTTTCATGTTGTCCAAGGAGGTACGTCTCAGGTCGTTGACACCAGCGTGGACAATGACTGAGTCGTACTTGTACCTGCTGTTGAGAGACCTGAGTGCTTGCGTTATGTGGCGGATTCTAGCGCCCGACAGGCAGCTTACTGTGACCTTCTCCTTACTCAGTCTGGTGAGCGGGACGTTGTAAAATCTAGTAATTAACTGGTTTCAAAACAATAGAAGGAATGTCTTACCCCAGACATCATGTCTCCGTGAGATCAAACAGTCATACAATTCTTGACTTATCAGCTTTTTTCCAACAGAGTGCACTGTGATTACATTTTTGAAGCTCAGTACAACATAGTTTAATCATAACATGTAGTTCACTTTTACATTTGTAAAACTAGCCTGTGGATTATATTAATATTTACAAATCACGTAGAATTATTTACAAGATTCTATCTGGCTGTGCTGGCAGCTTTCAGTTTTTCACATCCACAATCTCAGTATTATGTCAGTCTTGCTATGTTGATCAGCTTTCCTGTCAACCAAACACAGCCAGCAGGAAAGCTGTCAACAAAATTAACACAATGGAATACTGTGTGTGTGTGTGTGTGTGTGTGTGTGTGTGTGTGTGTGTGTGTGTGTGTGTGTGTGTGTGTGTGTGTGTGTGTGAAATAGTCTGGACTGGAGGAGATGAGACAGCAGTATGGTAGCTTATACACAGTTATTTTATGCCATCTCAGTTCTCAGTTGGCCTCTATTTTTCCCCAGACCATCCCAGTGTGGTCCCACTGTCGCACTAGTTTTCCACACTGTGCTTGGCTTGACAGGCTATATGCTTGCATGTTGCTGAAGTCAACAGGGTGCAAGTGAACTTCTCAGTCAGTGTGGTGCTCCTAGACAGGCTACACTATAGTGGAGTAGGCTGCAGAATTAAGTCAGCATCACTGACCAGACAGTAATAACTAAGAAGTACAGTATTACTGATACCTTTTGGTGAGCATGTCAAATGCAATCCAGATAGACTGTCAGTAAATTACTCTCCTCTCTCTTTATATGAAAAACAAAATGCCAAAGTAAGTCAATTTGTGGGATATAAGCTGAGAAATGAGAGGAAAAAAACTTTGGTGACATGTGGCTATGTACACTGGCTGCCTCTACAGTATCAGTGACAGCTTATGGGTAGGCAGGATGGTGCAGACTCAGATTTGGGACAAGTACTCTGCACATTTAGAAGTTGGGAGAGCTTGACAAGTTGCCATATAAATCAGAATATCCCACATAAAACAGGACAGATGGGGACCTTAGCACTCACCAAGATGCGTTCCAGATAGAACAAAAAATGTAAAAAGTAGATCAGTTAGGAAGAGCCACGCTGAGGAATTAGAAAAAAAAAACTCAGCAGACCTTCTGTGTCTACAGCATCAGTCACAGCTTGTAAGCAGGCAAGGTAGTGTAGAATTAGATTCAGAGCTGTTACTATACAAATTGGGAGGGCAGGATAGCTTGCCAGTTTTTCATACTTTGACATCCTACCCAAATCAGGACACCTGAAAGTCTTGACCCTGTCCCATAGAATGCCATAAGCAGTGTTGGAAATTTTGATTCATAAAGAAGGGTACTTACCCTTCAGCAGACAGAGTTGAACTGGTTGCTTAAATATACTGTCCATCTTTGTCTTATTTCAATCTGCAGTCTGCCAGATTTATTGATATAAGGCATTTCTTCCACACTGCAACAAGATGCTGGAAAGAGCTTTATGTTTTTTTCTGAATGAGTTCTTAGTTATGACTTGAGACCTTAGTTCCGACTACCTTCAGATACGAGTTTATTGTATTTCTTGTCTTGAATGCATAATGTATTTCCTGTGTTCTCCATCTCACTTGATATGCGTTATACAACCTTCTTGCTTTATGTGCTAGGTATTCTTTTAGTTGCATCTGTACACATGTAAACCATTTCTCCTTTAAGCAGTCTTGCACCATCAGTAGCTGTTGCCTTTCCTTTGTGGTTATGATTTCTTGACCATGTTACTGTTGTGGTAGAGAACTCACTTGACCACTCCCTTTCAGTGTCTATTGCTATTACAGGTTTGCCAAGGCTGTACTTGAGAGTTATCACTTAAGGTCAGTACACCTGTCACATTTCAGTATAGTTAAATAAAATGAGGGAAAAAACATTTTGTATGGATTTTTTTAAATAGTTTTACTTGGCAACTGTAATTAAGCAGTTATATGCATGTGCACACCATAAAAATGCCTAGGAGAATTAGTAAGCCCAGCCTTGATGACATCAAGAACTGTCAGATTAAGCTCAGCTCAAGTATACGAGGATGATTGGTTTGGAGCATTGAGTCAGTGACTGCAGTTTTTCAGGGGTTGGTGGCTCAGCCCAGCCTTCATGTGTGAAATAACTCAATGTATGTAAATTATTTGCACTTGCTTTGCTTTTAGTTTTATTGCGGCATTACAGTTTATCCATTTAAAAAATAGTCTTGGCATCAATCTTGTTTTATTAACTTTACTATGGGTCTGTTACAGAACACAGGAGGACTGCAGTTTTGTGTTCTGATTAGGTGAAAATTAACTTTCTTTTTTCCACTGTACTGTTCCTTACTTAGGTTCATGTGGAATCTAAAAGCCATCTGTGATGACCGTGGCCCAGCAATCAAGGAGCCTCAATCTTCACCATTAACACCAGGGAAGTCGTCTCCTAGAAGAGAAAAGGATAACTAATACACACAGTAAAGTACAATTTCCCTTAAGTGCACACAGAGATCACAGTCAGTCTGGGGCTGGTTGCTCCTTTGCTCACCAGGACCCCAATAAGACACCCCACTGGCACAGCTATAGGGTCCAGGTCTCAGCCTACCTGGGCAAGCTAAAACCTCCAGTACCCTCTCTGTCCAACCAGTGCTTTGTGTCCCTGCCAAGTAGCTGACACAACACACACACACACACACACACACACACACACACACACACACACACACACACACACACACACACACACACACACACACACACACACAGAGACACACACACACACGGACACACACACACACACACACACACGGACACAGTTTGAGAAGTATTTATACAACTTTACAGACACTCCTGGAAAAGGCTGACACAGAATCTCCAGCTGTGCCCCTTTACCCAGACTATACAAGAGTAATTACTGCCACCACCGAGTTAATAGTATCAGTTACTAAAAGGCCCTTAAAAGGGTGTCCAACTATTACTGTGCAATATTAATATCCAATGGTAGTATGACTAACAGTCAAGGCTTACTCTAGAGTGGCCTATTACAGTAACCTCTGTAAATATGCAATGTACTAGAGCTTATGTCTACACAAATCAGTCACAGGTAGAACGTTTTAAAAATATTTCATAATAAATGATTAAAACACAAGACAAAACTATTACACCACAGAGATATCCAAGAGTTCAGAGATCACAGAGAAACTTAAAATAATACAGTAGTACAGGTCTGATTTCAAAGAAAAATACGTAATTAATCTTTACTAGCATTAACTATTCCTTCAAGAAATCACAGTGCTAAAACTTACATGTGAGCACAAGGCAGAGTGCTGATAAGCTGGATATCCAAGAACAAAATGCTTTCTAGTCTCTTGTGAGAAATAGTCTTTAAACATTACTAACAAACATGTCTCTAAGTTCCTCCCAAAATTACATAATTTTTGACACTTAGGTTTTCCCTGTATTCATATTGCATTATCTTAACACCTGGTCTGAGTTCTCAGGCCACAAATGGCATTATTTAGCAATCTAACACCTCCTCAGAAACTTACAACAGTACAAGGCATTTCACATGTACATTCTAGCAGAAACCAGAGCAATAAAACACATTCCACATCTAAATTCTGGTCTTAAACTTTAGCCTTAAAACAATGGGCATGAAATCTTCATCCAGCCACCCTGGAGCCACATTCTAACATGAAAGGATACAACATGCTTCACTGGGCCAGTAGAGTGCAATGTTGTCGCATATTTTGCAGTTCCACATTTCACAATATTCTCTACATTCAAGAAACATGCCTGTATTTTACATTTATTTAAACAGTTGATAGAATTATGTATCAAATTCTATTTAACTAGGCTGGCAGCCTTCACCCAACTCTCCCCAATTGTCACCCTCCCCCCTCGGGGAACTCAAGTTTTTCAAGTGCCCCTTGAGAAACATCACTTGAGAGTGTCAGGTCTGTCTGGGTGTACCTCACCCCATTTCCTGTCTTGAGAGCCCATCTGCACTGGCATTGCTATTCCCACTGTGGTGTTGCACTGACATATATGCTTGCAACTCCAGACTCCTTAGCAACTTGGCATTTTGCTGACTGGCTCTCTTTGATCATGTTAGAGGGTTGTGATCTGTCATCACAGTGAATTTTCTTCCATACAGATAAGGCTGAAGTTTTTGTAGTGCCCACACTATGGCTAGATGTTCCTTTTCTACCACTGCATAGCATTCCTCCCTAGGTTGGAGCCTAAGACTGAGATAAACCACTGGGTGCTCTTCTCCCTCTGAAGAACTCTGGCTAAGTACAGCCCCCACCCCATAGTTTGAAGCATCCACCTGCACAACAAATTCTTTGCTGTAGTCTGGACTGGCTAACACAGGGGGTCCTCCCAAAGCTTCCTTAAGCTTCTGAAATGCCTGCTCACATGCTGGGGTCCACACTACCTTATTTGGCCTGTTCTTCTTTGTCAGGTCTGTAAGGGGAGCAGCTATGGTACTGTAATTGGGAACAACCTTTCTGTAGTACCCTGCTGTCCCTAAGAATGCCTTCACCTGCTTTTTGGTAACAGGTGCAGGCCATGCCTGAATAGCTTCCACTTTGGCAGGTTCTGGCTTTATCTTACCACTCCCCACTCTATGTCCTGGGTAGGAGACCTCTGCCATACCCACCTGACATTTGCTCGGCTTAATGGTCAACCCTGCCCTCTGTAGTCTGCCCAGCACCTCCTTGACATGCTGAAGGTGCTCTTGCCAGGAATGGCTGTAGATAGCAATATCATCCATGTAAGCATGGACAAACCCTCCTGCTCCTGCTAAGATATGATCTAGCAGCTTCTGGAAAGTCGCTGGGGCATTCTTCATCCCAAAGGGCATCTTTGTGAACTCATACAAGCCAAAAGGAGTCACAAAGGCTGACTTCTCTCTAGCAGTGGGAGGCAAGGGCACCTGCCAGTAACCCTTGGTAAAATCAGTGGTTGTAAGATACTTAGCCCGACCCAGGTGCTCTAGGGCCTCATCTGTCCTAGGCATGGGGTAAGCATCTGACTCTGTGTGACTGTTTAATTTCCTATAATCCACACAGAACCTGGTGCTGCCATCCTTCTTTGGCACCAGTACCACTGGTGAGGTCCAGGGACTGTTGGACTCTTGAATCACCCTTAGTTCTAACATCATCTGTACCTTCTCCCTTAGTCTGTTTGATTCTCTCAGGCACCCTATAAGGGGCCTGCCTGATAGGCCTTTGGGGTCCTGTATCCACCTGATGCTGCACCAGGTGGGTGCACTCTGGTTTCCCAGTGAACACATCCCCAAATTCCTGCAACACTGCTCAGATTTCTTGAACCTGGGTAGGCGATAGCTGCTGGGACATTGCTACCCCTTCCACTGAGGTGTCAGCCCGAGCCTCACTGAGAAGATCAGTCCCCAGATCTCCCTCAGACTCCTCCTGCAATCCACTGCAAATGCTCAGCACAAGGGCCTCCTTATCATGGTAAGGTTTCATCATGTTAACATGGTACAGTTTGTGCTCCTGCCGTCTGCCTAACATTTCCACCATGTAGTTAACATCACTTACCTTTCTTACCACCTTGTAGGGTCCCTCCCAAGCTGCTTGTAACTTGTTGTGTTGAACAGGAATGAGAACTATCACCATCTACCTTACAGCATACTCTTTAGCTTGAGCATTCCTGTCATACCACACCTTTTTCTGTTGATGGGCTTCTGCTAGGTTCTCCTGGGCCAGGCCCATGAGTTGGACATATGCCACAACAGACTCCTTGTGAGACTCACACTCACACTCACCTTCCCACTCATCTCGAATTACATCTGGAGGTCCCCTCACCCTATGCCCATACAGCAATTCAAAGGGTGAAAAACCTGTGGATTCCTGGGAACCTCTCCGTAAGCAAACAGACGGGACAAATATTTGTCCCACTCCCTCTTAAACTGATCTGCAAATGCCCGTAGCATGGACTTGATAGTAGAATTTAACATCTCAACAAGACCATTAGTCTGGGGATGGTAGGGGTGGTCTTCGTGTGCTTCACCTCACAGGACTTCCACAGACAAGCCAGCAGGTTTGACATAAAATTGGCACCTCTGTCAGACAGTATTTCCTTTGGGAAACCTAGCCTGCTGAAAATCTCTAGCAAAGCATTTGCCACCTTCTCAGTCTCAATGGAGGAGAAAGTCACTGCCTCTGGGTATCATGTAGCATAATCTGCAATCACTAGGATATACGTTTTCCATGTGGAACTTGGGGTACTCAGAGGACCCACAATATCCATAGCTACCCTCTGAAATGGCTCCTCAATCACAGGCAAAGGCATCAAAGGAGCTCTCACCATGTCTCCTGCCTTGCCTACCTTTTGGCACTGCTCACAGGTCCTGCAGTACCCTGTTACATCTCTGGAAATTCCAGGCCAATAGAAGTTTTGCATAACACACCTCTTTGTACGTTTTATGCCCATATGACTTGCAAAGGGAATATCATGGCTAGAAGCACCATATGGTAAGCTCTAGGCACTACCAACTGCTGTACTCTCTCACCTTCTAGCCATCCCTCAGGGGTCCACTCTCTGTACAGTAACCCTTTGTTTCAGTATGCAGATTCCCTCTTCCTGTGAGTATCAGGTGCCTCCATAGCTACCTGCCTCAGGCCTTGCAATGTAGGGTCTGAGAGCTGAGTCTGTCTCATGTCTCTCCTGGTAACCCTTCCCAGCTTCCCTTCCACAGGAAGTCTGGCATCCTCTGACAGCAGTGCCTCACTGTCAGCCTGGGTACTACTACTCACCTCTACCTTTGCAGTTACTCTGTCCAAGGGAACATTAGTACCCACAAGCAGCTGTGGCTCACATTCAGTCTCACTGCTTCAATGTAGCTCCACTCCCTGAAGTAACCACCTCAGCAGTCCTAACTGCAAGTATGCAGTCCGTCTGGGTCTCCCCCAGGCTACCAGACCCACATGATTGTCTCCTAGCCTCACTGCATGTAACTACATAAGAACATTGTACTGCCTCATCCAAATCCTTCCCTCTCAGGACATCTGCAGGATGGTAGTTCCATACCCCGGTTGTCTCAAGACAACCCACTGTTGGCATTTTGTCTTTCAAACTTACTTGGCTCCCTCACCTTTGGTTCCCCACCTTGCCTCCATGAACACCTGTATGCCACATGGCCCAACTGGTTGCACTTGCATTCAAAACATTTAACCCTAGCTCCTGGATGTGTACCTGGACTAGTGGCTTCCTCTGCTACTGGGGGATTCTGTTTGGGCAGTCTGTGCTGCCCATCATGGGTTCCTTTAGTCCCATGAGCAGTACTGTGGTGGTCCCTTTCCTGTGCAGGGCTCCCCTACTTGCTAGGTATAGGTCTCCCTTCTTCCCCAACTCCTCTGAAGTAGCACACTGTCTATCAGCTAACCAGATCCTCATGTCCTCAGGCAACGAGCTAAGAGCTTGTTCCCTTACCAGAATGTCTGCCAGCCCTTCAAAAGTGGTAACCTGACATCCACTCACCCAGCTATGAAAATAAGTGCTAAGTTCAGCAACATATTCACATACATTTTCATCTGCCTAGCGTCTATGCTCACAAAACTTTTTCCTATACATTTCGGATGTTAGCTTAAAACATTCTAATAAATGTCTTTTTACAGCAGTATAATCAAAACAGTCAGCATCATGCATTTTTGCTAAAGAAGTTACAGCTTTACCATGGAGTAAGGGGGTCAGGAACCGTACCCACAGCCTTTGGTCAACTTCATTCTGTTTACATACCCACTCAAACATATGAATGAAGCTATCAAAATTATCCCCCTCTTTAAACTGTGGAAGAAATTTACTGACCTTTTGTGCTTCTGGGGTCTGGTTACTCCCTTCCCCATTGCCTCCATGACTCTGGCGAAGAGTCAGCATTTCCCTCTCATGCCTCCTCTGCCATTCATTTTCCTCAGCTTGTAGACACCTCATTTTCTTGGCTGCTTCTAGTTCCATACGCCTGGCCTCCAAATCAAGTCTCTTTAGCTCTAGCTGGATTTTTAAGTCCACTGCAGAAAGGTTGAGCTGTCCATTCTCTGAGGATATTGCATCTCCACTGTCAGTCTGATTGTCCTCCAGGCTGCTGTTCTCTGATGCAGCTGTAACCAAGACTGCAATCAGGTCTGCTTTAGTCAGGTTTCCATGCACCAGTCCCCTAGCCTAGCACATCTCCTCCAGCTGGCTCCTTGTCAGCTTTCCATACTCTTCCGCTGACATGCTGCCTGCTCACCCTAACTAACACTAAGCTAACAAAAGAAAAACAAATGTGATCTGAACTCGGGAGTATACACTGCTTGGCTGTTACAAAACACTTTTAGAGATCACTGTACATAAGCTACAGGAATTCACTCTACCCACACCACTACAAGCCAATTAGTATGTGAAGTAGATCCCACCACTGCCAAACACTTGTGATGACCGTGCCCTGGCCCAACAATCAAAGAGCCTCAGTCCTCACCACTAACACCAGGGAGGTCATCTCCTAGAAGTGAAAAGGATAACTAATACACGCAGTAAAGTACAATTTCCTTTAAGTGCACACAGAGATCACATTCATTCTGGGGCTGGTTGCTCTTTTGCTCACCAGGTCTCCAATAAGACTCCCCACTGGCACAGCTATAAGGTCCAGGTCTCAGCCTAACTGGGCAAGCTAAAACCTCCAGTACCCTCTCTGTCCAATCAGTGCTTTGTGTCCCTGCCAAGTAGCTGACACAGCACACACATGCACAGTTTGAGAAGTATTTATACAACTTCACAGACACTCCTGGGAATGGCTGACACAGAGTCTCCAACTGTGCCCCTTTACCCAGACTATACAGTAGTAATTACTGCCACCACCTAGTTAATATCAGCTACTAAAAGGCCCTTAAAAGGGTGCCCAATTATTACTGTGCAATATTAATATCCAATGGTAGTATGACTAACAGTCAAGGCTCACTTTAGAGTGGCCTATTACAATAACCTCTATAAATATGCAGTGTACTCTAGAGCTTATCTCTGCACAAATCAGCCACAGGTAGAAAGTTTAAAAAATATTTAATAAATAATTAAAACACAAGACAAAACTACTACACCACAGAGATATCTAAGAGTTCAGAGATCACACAGAAACTTAAAATAATACAGTAGAACAGGTCTGATTTCAAAGAAAAATACCTAATTAATCTTTACTAGCAGTAACTATTCCTACAAGAAATCACAGTGCTAAAACTTACATGTGAGCACAAGGCAGAGTGCTGATAAGATAGATATCCAAGATCAAACTGCTTTCTAGTCTCCTGTCAGAAATAGTATTTAAACATTACTAACAAATATGTCTCTAAGGCCCTCCCAAAATTACATCATTTTTGACACTTAGGTTTTCCCAGTATTCATATTGCATCATCTTAACACCTGGTCTAAGTTCTCAGGCCACAAACTGCATTATTTATCAGTCTAACACCTCCTCAGAAACTTACAACAATACAAGGCATTTCACACATACATTCTAGCAGAAACCAGAGCAATAAAACACATTCCACATCTAAATTCTGGTCATAAACTTTAGCCTTAAAACAATGGGCATGAAATATTCATCCAGCCACCCTGGAGCTGCATTCTAACATGAAAGGATACACCATGCTGCTCTGGGCCAGTAGAGTGCAATGTTATCACATATTTTGCAGTTCCACATTTCACAGTATTCTTTACACTCAAGAAACATGCCTGTATTTTACATTTATTATCAAGAAAACATGCCTGTATTTTACATTTATTTATACAGTTGATAGAATTATGTATCAAATTCTATTTGTCTAGGCTGGCAGCCTTCGCCCATCTCTCCCCAATTGTCACACCATCTACCCAACATATACCCAACATGGCTATCAAACGCACACTAACTCTGCTACTGTTATGCCTCCCTTTCTTCCTCTCTTGCCTTTATCATCTCACCACAGTCTCCCATATCTCTCATTCTCCCTCCTGTCATACAACCTCTACTTTTCTCAAATTCAAGTCAAACTTCACACCTTATATTTCTCCATACTTCTATAATTATAATGACTCTCACCTATTTATCAGAAAACTTGTTTTTGACACCTCTAACACAGCCCACATCCCTTCCATCCCAGTCCATAATTGCTACCTTGCCCTCAACCCTAACTCTAAAGGTTCTAAACTTCATTCTACACTTCTACCTCAACTGCTTTCAGTCCTCCTCTCTGGTGACATTCATCCCAGCCCAGGTCCCTCAACCTACCAGAAAAATATCTCATCCTCCTATTTGCCACAATAAACATCCAAAGTTTATGCAACAAATTAGCTACCTTCCATGCCTGGCTGTCCTACAGTCAACCAGACATTCTTTCTATCTCAGAAACATGGTTAAAACCTCATATAAAAGACCCTGAAATCACTCCTCCAAACTCTAGTATTTTAAGAAAGGACAGATCCCAAAATAAAATTGGTGGTGGAGTAGCATTACTTTACTCATCTTCCCTAACAGTTACCCCTATACTAAAGCTGTACCTCAGTTTGATGCAGCTGAGGTAACCTTGGACTTCCTAAAGATTAATAACAAGAAATGCATATGCATAGCTGCCCTATACATCCCCCCCCGGAAATAACATCCCCATTCTTGAGGATATCCTCTCCTGGATCTCAACTAATATACAAAATGAGACTATAATCCTTGGTGACGTTAATATTAACTCTGGGCTTCCATAAACTCCCCCACAAACTCTCAGAATATAAACCTATATAATTTCACCCAACTAATCAATTCTCCCACTAGACCAACAAAAGATAGTACTTCTGGTAGTATTATAGACTGGATACTAGTTTCCCACCCCCATATTATCTCTGACAGTAGTACCTTACCTGACTCTTAGTAACCATCTCCCTGCCTTTGCACGTCATACCCCTTCATCCCTCCATTTGCACCACAATATTATTTCAGTCCGTTATCTGAAAAGATTCAATACTCAAACCTTCTCCAACTCCTTAAAACTCATGAACCGGAACCCTCTAAAAACCCTTCCTCTGGATAATTCTGTTACTTCAGTATCTCCTTTCTTAACCTCCTTAACAGCTTTTCCCCCCCTCAGATGTAAAAGGGTCAAATCCAAAACTATTCAGTGGCTTACAAAAGAAACTTATCATGCATCTCCGTGATAAACTATGGAAACCGTACCAAATAAAACTCCCAGTTCCTAATACAAACAACTTTGCAAGAGAGTAAAAAAACACATTTCCAAAGACCGAAAATAGTATTACTCAGTACTACAAAATGATCATAAATCAAATCCCAAGAAATTCTGGAACAGCATCTCTACCCTACTCCATCCTGGAAAAAAGGAGAACCCCTGCCCAGATCCTAACTCTTCTGATCTATCCTTGGCTACACAATTTAACTCTTTCTTTATAGATTCAGTAGTCAAACTCGCCACATTTTTCACTAATGTAACAGGCCAGACCCCATCTCCCACCACAAACCCAACCCTCTTAAACTCCACCTATACTCATCATCTCCCTTTCTCTTTTAAACCTATTCCTGTTAGCACCATAAAAAAACTACTGCAAAAACTGAAACCTTGTCCACTTGCCTCAGATGAACTTCCATGTAAATTTCTCAAACTAGCCGCCGATGCATAGCTTTTTCCATCTCTATCCTAAGAACTGTTCCATCCAAGAAGCTTATGTACCCCTTTTCTGGAAACAAATCTTCATTATTCCCCTCCACAAGGAAGGCAGCAATACTGAAATCTCTAATTTCCATCCTGTAGCCATCTCCCATTTCTAAGATTCTCGAAAAATGCATCCACCTACAGCTCCTTACCCTATCTCTCAGACTACCAACTGCTGACCTCTACACGACATGGTTTTAGACCAGGACACAGCACTATCACTGCCCTCCTCTCTTTTCTAGAAACCATTAATCATGCTCGTGACTCTCGCAACATTGTATTCACCCTTCTTTTAGACTTCTCTAAAGCCTTTGATACTGTTTCTCATAATGTTCTCTTGTCCAAACTCTCTCATATCAGTCTTTCCTCCTCTCCATCAGCTGGTATTCCAGCTACCTTTCTAATAAACAGCAAGCTGTCAAATGGAAAAATTATCTCCCTTCCTTCCTCCACAGTCTTACAGGTGTCCCACAAGGTTAAATACTTGGCCCCATACTGTTCAACATCTTCATCAATGACTTTCATCACTGTATTCCAAATGCTAAGCTAATCCAGTATGCCGACGACTCCACCATAATCTGCTTTGCCACATCCTTACCTACGCTCTTGAAACTTGCTCAAAATGTCTTCTCTTGTACTTAGTCATGGATGCTGAATAATCTCCTTGCCCTCAACCCTTCAAAATCCAAAATCATGATATTTACCCCTTCTAAATCTTCCAAACTACATAAGCTCTCTTTTTCCATAACTAGCCAAAACTCGACCCCAGTTGAAGTAGTTTCCCATTCAAAGCTTCTAGGAGTCATTTTTCATGACCAACTAAAGTTTGATGTCCACCTACAAACTAATATTAAGAAAACACATCAAAAACTGGGCATGTTATATTGCCATGGTCGTTCTCACTCCCTCAATCAACCACACCCTCTCAACCACTTATCTTATTCCCTCTCTTATGTATGGTGCCCTTCTTCTTACCAGCCTTCAATACTCTCTAAAGTCTAAGCTTGCTTCCTGCTGTAATAAGATTCTCCAAGTTTGCTACCAGATCCAAATCCTCCTCCCACCACTGCAAGGCTCTCCACTCCTTGAATTGGTTGGAACTCCTTAACTATCTCTCCTACATTCAGCTCTCTATTGCCCATAAGTTCATCTTCAAACCTTTAAATTGTCCCACACTTTCCTCCACCCTCAAAATGCTTCAGCCCAATAGACTTCTTAGGTCCAACAACCAAAACCTTCTGGAAGTGTACAAGACTATACCCCAGGGACACTTCTACTATCTTTCTCTCTAGCACGAATTTGGAATTCCCTTCCCCCTCAAATTCGAACCATCAGTAACCTTTCCTCCTTTAAAAACCTGCTTCACTCATACCTTTCTTCTCGCTGGGAATGCTCATGTTCTCATCCCACCTGACTTCATCCACTGCATTCTTACTCTACATCACCCTGCTTCATCCTCTCATCTCCGCTATAGATATTCACTTCTTCCTCTGTTGCCTCTTACTCATCCCAAATAACTGGAATTGTAAGGTCCATTCCTCCTCAGCACCTGCTCTTAATTCTTACCCAATTATGCTCCATTAATGCACACTCCTATATACTTTTACTATTTCATGTCCTGTCATTTTTACATCCTCAGTGTACTATGTACTTGTCACTTTCACACTTTAAACTAGGTATAAGTAACAAACTGCTTTTATTTCCACTGTCAGATATGTATATAACTTGTTTTTATATCCTCAGTATACTATGTACTTGTTGCTTTCACACTTTAAAGTAGGTATAACTTACAAACTACTTTGATTTCCACTGTTAAATATATATATGTTACAAACTGTTTTGGATTTTTACTAATGAACTATGTGTAAGTTATAGACTGATGACTTGTATAACTGTGATTTGTATTGTAATACTGTATTGGAAGCTTTTCTCCCCGGGCCTCCATTGAAAATGGGCTCATTTTTGGCCCAATGGACTTTCCCGGTAAACAAATGGCAAATAAAATAAATAAATCTTCAACATTCTCTGCTGTCATTATATGCTTCCATGTCTGCAGTGGGAATTTCACTTCCTGCCATTAGTGAACATCTTTTTTTCTTTTGCAGGATAAATTAACTTGCAAGAGATTTTGCCTGTTCGCCTATTGGCTACTCTGGTTACTGATGGGGCTTTGTGATATTTGGTGTTATGGTATTGCTCAGTGCCTAAGGAGATGCAGATAGCCGTAGTGACATTTGGTGTTCCAGTATTGCTACATGTCTAAGAAGATACAGGGGGCCATAGTAATATTTGGTGTTCTGGTAAGAAAATGCAGTGAATTATGAGACTTTCAGTACAGTACATTAGCGGGGGAGAGAGCTGTAATCCCCCCTCAGACAAGAATATGCTTTGATGTCATCATTCCTTTTTGTGTCTGAAGGGTCTCCTTCCATTCAGATCCAGAGGTGAACTTCCATCTGTTTTTTGGCAGGGAATAATCAGGCAAAAGGCCATAACTCCAGCCTGCCTCAAGGAAAAGACATTACTCCCTACAGTTGCTATTTCCCTTCTCAGCATGTCTTCCGTTAATCTGGGCCTGTTGCCAGCCATTAATTGTTAGCAACAGAAGACACAAATATACATGTATATGTATAAATATTTCAGGTGTGGGCAGTAATGCTCTTCAAGTCTGCCAATGTACCAAAACAGTCATCCCCATATTACTAATAAGTGTCCAAGTTCATAAAAATATCTAAACTAATGCTTGCTTTAACATAATTTGGTAGTCTATTCCATACATCACCTATTCCATCTGAGAACCAATTAATACCTTTTTCATTCCTGTATAATCTCCTATGGAGGTTGTCTGAGGATTCTGCACTCCTCTTTGATGACCCAATGTTCTCAGAGGTTGTTGTCTTTAAATGATCTATAAACCCGAATAAGATTCTCTTAAATGTCTATATGAGACAATGTACAAGTTCAGATATTTTAATGTTTCATAGTAACTTAAATTTTCATATCCATGGATGCCTTTGGTGTATTGCCACAGTACACTTTCCAATGTATTCATGTTAGTTTTCTTATAAGGTTTCCATATTAATATTTTGCACCGTAGTTTGGGTGTAACGCAACTTACAATGACTTCATAATCATTTTATACAGCCTACAGTATTATAATCATCATTAACCAGTTGATTGATATGATTAGAAAAGCATAAAAGATGGGTCTCTGCATATACCGATATCCTTAAATGAATACACATTTTCAGTCAGTGTGCTGTATTAAATATTCAGTCTTCATGCTATCTCCCACATCCCCATATGTTTAGTTTTTTATGTATTTATCAGCATATTATTTTCCTGTGCCCAAATGGTCAGTTTAGTCAAGTTCTTTTGCAGACCAAGACATGCCCTTTCTTTAACACAGACTGTAGAACACCTCAGATAAAAATGATCTGAAATGTACAACATAAACAGGGATGAACAAAAGACAGAACCATATGAGATAACCTGACTGCAGTCTAGAATTTCACTAGTTATATGATAATTGCCTTGCCCTATTTGTAAGCCTTGCAACTATTAATGCCCACTTGCTCTAATTTATTGATCAGTGTTTTGAGTATGAGCTATCAAGGCTGAAGTTGTGTCTATATAAAATTATATTGCAGCACACATTTTTAATTTATAGCTATTATTATTTTATTATAGAACGTTGTTACTTTATAGATCTCTTTTCAACATATGCATGCTGATATATGGTTTCAAGTCCCGACCTTTCCAGTTCTGACAGTTGTTTTTCCAAAATAAACTTCTCATTTTCCACAACAAGAAAATAAACTTATGGGTTTGTCTTATTCCCCTTTCCCCTAAAGATGGTCTTAATAAGTACATGTTTCCAGTCTTGGAGATTCTCCTCATAACACACTGTTTAATTTGTCTGTCCAATTTGTTTATTTCAGTTTTCAAAGATATAATTCAACCTCATTTCAGTTTATAGTTTTAATCTCTTGTGGTAGTTAAGTATCTTGTTCTTAAGAGAATGTATTCTCCTGGCGATATGGGCTTAAATCCTGGTGTTAACTTTTGTTTGTTTGTTTGAATTCAATTTCTCATTCAGAACTTGTCACATTCCTTCTGCTGTCTTTCCACCAAATGCATAGTTTTATGTAGTGATTGTTTTGCTTCTGGAGCCGTGGTGGTGCAGCGGTTAGCATTGTCGCCTCACAGCAAGAGGTTCCACTGTTCGATTCTCGGCTGGAGCACCTTCTGTGTGGAGTCTGCATGTCTTCCCTGCGGTCAAGTGATGTTAAAGACATACAGGTATGTGTGAGCATGAATGGGTGTGCCTTCTTTGAAGGTTGGGCATCGGGCTGGCAACTCGGCACTGTAAAAATCCACTGCCAGTCATTAGCGGACCAGAGTTCCGCTGTGGCGACCCCTAACTAGGAAAAGCCGAAAGGACATTACACTACTAGTGATTGTTTTGCTTCCATATAGTCTGTTATTAATAATCTGTGCATTGCTTTAGATTTCAGTTTGGCAAAATTATCTAACAGTAGTTTAACCGTCATACCCCATGACACAGCACATCAAAGCTGGTAAAACTTGACACGAAATAATGATCATTTCCTCTGGAACAAAAAAACAATATCCAGTTTATTCCATTCCCTTGTAGTTTTGTTTACAACTGTTTTTCCTGAACATAAATTGTAAATAAGTTCCTTCTAATGTAGTATCAATGTTACTCCATTTTAATTTTAGTAAATTTAAGTCCCCAAGCTAATACTATTTTTACCTATTGTGTTTATGCAAGAAATGTATGAATTCCCGTAGGTCATCAGCAAGTGACTTTAGTGGTCTCAGCTCTCCAGTAATTGTAATTTGTTCCATGGATGTCTTTGTTGTCGCAGTTAAACGAACTGCAGAATTGGTGTTTTCATCAAACATATAGTAATCACAACTCTCATAATCATCTCCACTTTTTTTTGTTATAATGTTTCAGAAAAAATGTATAACCTGCAAAACTGATTTTAAATTGTTATTCTCTAACCATAGTTCACAAACGATATCAATCTTATGTGATTGTAGCTCCCCCCCCCCAAAAAAAAAAATATTACTAATGCTCCTAGAATTAACAACTAGCACAGATAAATCACATTTTGATATCTGTGAACTGTTAACATTTCTGGCCTGGAAAAATCTTATTTTATGGTAATCAAAAATTGTAATATACATGGTGGAAAAATTCTCTACCCTTTTCATGATAAGTGGACTCAATCCTGTACACTTGCCACAAATTAGACTTGGAATGTTCTGCGTATTTCCCCTTTTTTAAACGTAAGCTATTTTTTTCAGGTAGATATTTACTCCAGAAATATTTTCAGTCAAACTGACCTGATTCTCCTTTCTATATGATTTGTGAAAAATATGTTCTAACACCTGTACAAGCAATATTATCTAAAAAGATTGTAAGTTCATATGTTCATAGGTTGGTACTAGGCTATCGGCCCTAAGGCCTATGCAAGCCTAGCCATAACAATTCCCTGGATATTGTTTCCCACAATATTTACTTCTCTGGGCCCCTGTCTAGCAGGGTGACTGACATGATCCCCAGGGTGAATTTCCTATTTCCCATCCAATCATCATGGTTCCTTTTGAAGAGGGCCAATGAGGCGCTCTGCTTAACATGTATGGGCAGTCTATTCCAGAGTATGGGGAGTGTCTGGGTCAGGAACCTATCCCTCCAGCATGTTTTGTTCATTGTGATGATAAGGTTTAGATCCCTGAAGCGTGTGGCTCTGAGGGATTGGGATTTCTTTAAGTGGAGCATGTCCAACAGCTCAGGGTTTGACATGGCCTTGTATGTTACGCAGAGATCGCCTCTGAGTAGACTATATGCCAGAGTATAGCTGGAGTTTTTTTAGACTGTCAGTATATGGCATCTGCTTTAGGCCTGTGATTCTTTTAGTGAGGTATTTCTGTGGCCTTTCCAGCTGTTGCAGATGTCTTCTGAGGTACATACCAAATGGGGCATTATACTCTATAATGGGTCTAATGAGGGATGAGTACAGTGGGACAATGACCTCCTTTTTTCTGGATGAAAAGCCCTTAGTGATGAGGTGTGCCACGTAGAAAGATTTTGTGACTGTTGTGGCGATGTGGTTATTGAAAGTGAGACCACTGTCCACTTTTGTCCCTAAGTCTCTCATCACACTTTCGATGTTTAGTTTCCTGCCACCTATGTGGTAGTTCATGGGTACATGTTTTTTTCCAAAGGGGATGGACTTCATGCTTCTCTGGCTTCATACCAGGCCACAAGCACTGCTCATGTGTGTATTTATGGTTTGTGGTTAGTGACATGAGATACTCAGTCACTGTCCATTTGTTATACTGTCGAAGTGATTTGACAGTTAATGGAAAACTGCAGTTAGTGCAATGGACTAAGGCTATAAAACTGTCAGTGTGCTGCTTCCTGTAGTCCAGAGTTCAGTTCCCTCAGCCTCCAGCTGCTTGTTATGTGACTGTGGGGCATGTCACATAACAAAGCAGTGTTACCAGGTTGCCATGAAAAGGGGCACTTATGTCCACTGAGCTTACCCAGTTAAATAATTGAAAAAAAAATCTAGTGACCGAAATTGCAGACTGTATTACTGCATTTGTAAAACTGAACTAAAATAATTTAGCACACAAAATGTAAACTTTTAAGAGCAAATAAGCCATCGTTAAAAAGTGAATCTTACACCAAACCACTGGATCTCATTAAAAAGCTTAGAATAACTTGGATGTTAAGTAGTTTTCATTTTACTGCTAGTTGTCATAGTTACTGAAAACTGGAAGCAGCGCAGTTCCCAAATTCAAAAGGCACATCTACGGACCATTGCTTTTCTGGGATGGTTAGTCTAGTTTTTTAAATGTTGAGTGACTAATCATGACTGATATATATTGTGTTTTACTTGGGCAACAAAGCTGTTTACAGCAATATTTTAGCAGCCTTTCTTTCATATGTACATTGACATTTCTTCTAGAGGTGTACAAGTTCACATATAAATAATAGGCAATTACTCCAGAAATTATCTGATGACAGCAGGTAATCCATATTCAGCAATTTCCTCCTGCTTCCAGGTTGACAACATAGGATAGGTGTGTGTGCCTGGGGAGGGGATAGTGGTAATGGTAATACTGGGAACACTACAAGTTCTTGAGTCCCAAGAATTCAAAAAGTGCCGTCTTGAAGCCAGGGACCCAAGTTCTTTGCAGCTTGGTTAGATGCTGCTCATGCTCAGCCTTGGTTATGAGTTTGTCAGGCACCCATGGGGAAAGAATGGAAGGGTAGTTTTAGGGTTTGGAAGTGGCAGAAAAGTTTTAGGGTTAAGGAACGGGAAGGGAGTTTTAGGGCTAAGAAGTGATTGGAGAATTTAGGTTTGGGAGGGTCGGAGTTTTATGTTTAGGGAGTGATTGAAGACTTTAGGGTGTCCAAAGTCATATAGCAGACAGATGGAGGCTGAGGGAAACCAGCCCTGGCCTACAGGAAGCAACTCAGTGACAGCTTATAGCCTTCATCCCCTGCGCTAAATGTAGTTATCTGTTAATTACCACATCATTTCGACAATATAACTGAAGGATAATGACGGAATGTCTCATGCCACTAACCCCATGCCCACCAACCACATATGTACATATGAGCAGCAATTTTTAGGGTTAGTGTCTAGGTTCTGTCCGGGCTATATAGTTTTATAGGGTCAGGTGTTGGGAGGGCTACATCATCTTATTAATTTGCTGATGGAGATTAAGGTCCTTTACTTGGATATTTGGGGAAGTGTTTGTGTTTCAAAGGTGTAGGGAGTTAAGGATGCTCTAACACCTCAGTAAGAAGAGGAAAGCAGCACTTAAAGAGCGTGTGTGAGGACTAAAGAACAGATATGCAGTTGTGCCAGGTATGGAAATAAGATACGTAAGGAAAGCTGGTGGCAGAATGCCGAAAGTCCAGAAAGTCCTACAAAATAAAGGAGGAGGGCAAGAAAGTGTGAAAAGAAGAAAAGGTGGACCAAGAAGGAATATCAGTGGGCTAACAAAATGGCTGGGGGAGCATTTGCAATATCAAAGAACGAGGCATGAGAGGCACTCTACCAACTTCTGGAAAGTGACTCAGCAGATGGCACAAAGAAACTCTATTAGGATGCAAGGCAAAAACAGAACAATAAAGAAGACAGTCATCCGATACCCTTCATAAAGGATGCCAGCAACAACCTGCTCACCAGTCTATGGGGCATCAAAGGCAGATAGGAGAAGTACTTCCAGCAGCTTCTAAATGAAGAAAATCCCAGGTAAGCTGCACTGACCCAGACACAGCCTGCAATGAGAGAAGAAGAGTAGCCCACCCTAGAAGAAATAAGAACAGCACTAAGGAAATGAAGTCAAGGAAGACAGCAGACTCACACGATTTCATGGCTGATGTAGTCAAGCTGTTGGGTGACTTAGGGGAGAAATGTCTCCAGAGGGTACTCAAAGCAGTACGGAGAGGAAGACATATCCTTGAACACTAGATAGCAAGCATTTTAGTGCCAGTGTACAAGGACAAAGTGGACACAAGTAAAGTCAGTATACAGGTGTCAAACTCCTGCCACACTGTATTAAAGTTCTGGAGAGTGTGATTGATAAACAAATATGCAGAGTAGTATAAAGAAAAATTGGAGATGAGCAATTTGGATTTAGATTAGGATGCAGCACAAATGACCCAATATTTGCAGTGAGACAGATAGTTGAGAAGAAAACAGATGAGAAGAAACAAAAGATGTGGAAAGAGTCAAACTACGCATACCTAGCCGTGGAGAAAGCATTTGACAAGGTCCCAAGAAAGCTGACTTGGGCAGTCCTTCAATTATTTGACATCCCAGAAACATTGATAAAATTAGAGCAGGCTTTGTACAAGGACCAGTGACACACGTAGTAATGGTGTTTGAAATCTCAGTGGGGTTCCTAGTGGGACTGGGTATGCCTTAGAGTTCAGTTCTGAGCCCACTGCTGCTCATACTGGTGATGCTAACTACATCAGCAAATGGGTCAGAAGGGACTCTTGTTGATGGGTCACCCCAAACCCATGTAGAAAATGGGACAAGGGTAGTTAATAATGACGATGATGATGATAGGAGGTTAATGAGGGTAGAATCTTTCATGACATGAAAGGATAAACACAAGTTTTCATTGAGGAATCTGTAAAAGAATATATGGAGAGGGTTGCCAGTCTGTCCTAATAGCTAAGGGCCTTGACATCAGTTATGTATTTTTTTCCCTTGAGTTTCCAGTGTCTGTTGATTTAAGTGATATGCTTAGACAAGTGTA